>NW_027011128.1:0-26084 GCF_036934945.1 Oncorhynchus masou masou | reverse complement strand
CTAGCTAGTCATGGTGTGTTAGGGTCTAGCTAGTCAGGGTGTGTTAGGGTCTAGCTAGTCAGGGTGTGTTAGGGTCTAACTAGTCAGGGTGTGTTAGGGTCTAACTAGTCAGGGTGTGTTAGGGTCCAACTAGTCAGGGTGTGTTAGGGTCTAACTAGTCAGGGTGTGTTAGGGTCTAGCTCGTCAGGGTGTGTTAGGGTCTAGCTAGTCATGGTGTGTTAGGGTCTAGCTCGTCAGGGTGTGTTAGGGTCTAGCTAGTCAGGGTGTGTTAGGGTCTAACTAGTCAGGGTGTTAGGGTCCAACTAGTCAGGGTGTGTTAGGGTCTAACTCTTCAGGGTGTGTTTGCGTTTAACTAGTCGGGTGTGTTAGGCCTCTCAGTTCTCCAGAAGTGCATAATTATGGTGCCCACTGTGTTGACATCACAGCACAGTTATCCTTCCATCTTCTCTTTCCCTCCACCTCTCTGTAGAGACAAATCTTCATTAGGCCTTAGTTACAGCCAATCTCCATTCTATCACCTTGTCTTTCTATAGAACAGCTAACAACACCCCCCAACCTTTCACATATATATGTCTGTTCTGATGGATCAACGTTTCCAGCATCACTGTGCCTTCTTCCTGAAGAAGAAGTGAGGACGAACCATTGATTTACCCAATAAATGACTGGGAGTTTATATGTGGGGTTTGTGACTCTTTATGTTTTATTCGCCGTTAGTCAGCACCTCCACAGAAGAAAAACAATTCTGGGTGTGCGCCCATGTTCTGATGGAACAAACAACTTTTACAGGCTGTATCACTGCCTGGTATGGCAACCGCAGGGCTCTCCAGAGGGTGGTGCGGTCTGCCCAACGCATCATCGGGGGCAAACTACCTGCCCTCCATGACACCTACAGCATCCGATGTCACAGGAAGGCCAATAAGATCATCAAGGACAACAACCACCCGAGCCACTGACTGTTCACCCCGCTATCATCCAGAAGGCGAGGTCAGTACAGGTGCATTAAAGAGACTGAAAAACAGCTTCCATCTCAAGGCCATCAGACTGTTAAATAGCCACCACTAGGCAGCTTCCATCTCAAGGCCATCAGACTGTTAAATAGCCACCACTAGGCAGCTTCTGCCCGGTTACGTAACCCTGCACCTTAGAGGCTGCTGCACCATATACATAGACATGGAATCACTGGCCACTTTAATAATGGAACACTAGACACTTCAATAATGTTTACATATTTTTGCTTTACTCATCTCATATGTACAATTGAAGTCAGAAGTTTAAAGTCATTAAAACTTGTTTTTCAACCACTCCACAAACATCTTGTTAACAAACTATAGTTTTGACAAGTTGGTTAGGATGGCACAAGTAATTTTTCCAACAATTGTTTACAGACAAATTGAATTCACTGTATCACAATTCCAGTGGGTCAGAAGTTTACATAAGTTGACTGTGCCTTTAAACAGCTTGGAAAATTCCTGAAAATGATGTCATGGCTTTAAAAGCATCTGATTGACTCAAATTATGTCAATTAGCCTATTGGAGGTGTACCTGTGGATGTATTTCAAGGCCTACCTTCAAACTCAGTGCTTCTTTGCTTGACATCATGGGAAAATCTAAAGAAATCAGACAAGACCTCAGAAAATATTTTGTAGACCTTCACAAGTCTGGTTCATCCTTGGGAGCAACTTCCAAACGCCTCAAGGTACCACGTTCATCTGTACAAACAATAGTACGCAAGTATAAACACCATGGGACCATGCAACCGCGATACCGCTCAGGAAGGAGACGTGTTCTGTCTCCTAGAGATGAACGTACTTTGGTACGAAAAGTGAAAATCAATCCCAGAACAACAGCAAAGGACCTTGTGAAGATGCTGGAGGAAACAGGTACAAAAGTATCTATATCCACAGTAAAACAAGTCCTAATATCGACATAACCTGAAGGGCCGCTCAGCAAGGAAGAAGCCTCTGCTCCAAAACCACCATAAAAAACCCAGACTACGGTTTGCAACTGCACATGGGGACAAAGATCATACTTTTTGGAGAAATGTCCTCTGGTCTGATGAAACAAAAACAGAACTGTTTGGCCATAATGACCATCGTTATGTTTGGAGGAAAAAGGGGAGGCGTGCAAGCCGAAGATCACCATCCCAACCGTGAAGCACGGGCGTGGCAGCATCATGTTATGGGGGTGCTTTGCTGCAGGAGGGACTGGTGCACTTTACAAAATAGATGGCATCATGAGTAGGGAAAATGATGTGGATATATTGAAGCAACATCTCAAGACATCAGTCAGGAAGTTAAAGCTTGGTCACAAATGGGTCTTCCAAATGGACAATTACGCCAAGCATTCTTCCAAAGTTGTGGCAAAATGGATAAGGACAACAAAGTCAAGGTATTGGACTGGCCATCACAAAGCCCTGACCTCAATCCCTTAGAAAATATGTGGGCAGAACTGAAAAAGCGTGTGCAAGCAAGGAGGCCTCCAAACCTGACTCAGTTACACCAGCTCTGTCAGGAGGAATGGGCCACAATTCACCCAACTTATTGTGGGAAGCTTGTGAAAGGCTACCCGAAACGTCTGACCCAAGTTAAACAATTTAAAGGCAATGGTAACAAATACTAATTGAGTGTATGTGAACTTCTGACCCACTGGGAATGTGATGAAAGAAATAAAGTCTGAAATAAATAATTCTTCACATTCTTAAAATAAAGTGGTGAGCCTAACAGACCTAAGACAGGGAATTTCTACTAGGATTAAATGGCAGGAATTGTGAAAAACCGAGCTTAAATGTATTTGGCTAAGGTGTATGTAAACTTCCGACTTCAACTGTATTCTATTCTACTGTATTTTAGTCAATGCAACTCCGACGTTGCTCATCCAAATATTTATATATTCCTTAATTCCATTCTTTACTTTTAGATTTGTGTGTATTGTTGTGAATTGTTAGATATTGCTGCACTGTTGGAGCTACGAACACAAGCATTTCGCTATATCCGCAATAACATCTGCTAAACATGTGTATGAGACAAATAACATTTGATTTTGATTTGTTCTCCCTGGCTGGGCTTCATGCCTGGTAGAGGGGCACCACTCTGTTGATGGCCTGCCGGCATATGGGGCAGATGGGCTGAGGCAGGGCCTGGTAGCAGCTGTAGCAGCAGCACACGTGCCCACAGTCCAGTAGCACACAGCTACGGAGCTGGGTCAGGCAGATCACACAGTCATTCTCCAGGGGCGTCTCCTCCTCCCTAGACCCCTGTTGTGTAGCCCCAGACCCCCCGGCGCCCAGTCTCTCAAACTCCCTCTTCAGACGTTCCTGTTCCCAGCAGACCCTCAGGCTGCGGTAGTAGCGGCAGCCCACCCAGAGGAGGACGGCGGCCCCGGCCAGGGCAAACACAGAGGCCAGGACCCGCCAGACCACCGCCTGGTCTTCCTGCTCCAGCCGCAGGGTCTCAAAGTCTGCTGTGCTTAGGAAGTACTCTGAGCCATCGGTGGGCGGGCGGAGCTTCAGCACCCGGTCCGTGTCCAGGATGAGCTCGCCTACACCTGTAAGAGTAGCGCCAACCTGGAAATACAGACCGACACAAATTAGTCAGGATTATTCATGCTCTTTGGAGCACTATTCAGGGGCAATAGTGGTGATCTCATCCTAAACACAATGGAATGTTTTGGGATGTTATTGTGGAATTTTTGAATTGAAGATGTAACAGGTAATTTATCAGTGGTAAAATGATCAAACCAAACTAAATCTCACCTTGAGCATTTCCTCAGTCTCCAGCTGGCCTTTGGGCTTCTCTCCACTGAGGTACTGTCCAACGATGTCGGTGAAACCGTAGGTGGCCTGGTGGAACTTCTCATGGAGGATCTCCATCTTCAGCTCTGAGGCCTCCAGGGGACACAGCACCCTCACATTGGCCTGGTCCGACCCCACCAGGCTGAAGGGGACAGTATTCACCCTCTGGTGCAGCACACACTCACTGTCCATCCTACACAGGAAAGGGGGGGCACAGTATTCACCCTCTGGTGCAGCACACACTCACTGTCCATCCTACACAGGAAAGGGGGGCACAGTGAGTAAGGTGTTTTGTGTGGTGATCTGATAGGTTATAATTAGTGATGTATATCTGTTGAGACTAAATGTCAGACGGCTCCTAGTCATATTACAGTTGATAACAAAATGATGATACAGATTAAACTAGTCTTTCACATGATATTTGGAGTGTCAGTCAAGAGTGTTTCTACCAGGTGTGGGCCAGGCTGTTCCACACCAGCTTGTGTTCCCTTAGCATGAGTTTCTGCACTACCCCTACGCTGCCTTCCTGGTACTGACTCCTTAGAGGCTCCCCCACAGGCTGCACTGCTCCTATCACACACACACACACACACACACACACACACACACACACACACAATGGATAGAGCCATTAATTACGTAGGTGAGAGAGAATAGGTTTCGCTCATTATCATAATAATATGATTATAGTGATACATTCAGAAATGTTACCCATTCACACAAATAACTTTACCTTCGATGACAACATACTGCAGACACTTTCCCGGTGTCACATTCAAAAGGTCTGCCAGTTTCCCATCCAAATTCATGTGGGGTGCCTCCTGAAACAACAAGCAAAAAGAAAAGCCTGTCATTCCTATGAAAATTCTCATGTCTCCTAAAAAAAATCATGGTTTTGCACTCTGTTTACAATGTTATTCAATCCGGATTGCGGAAGATCCTTGTTAAAGCGCAATTAACATTTAAAGGTCATTTCCTTTAGAGCCGACATATGCAGCGTGTAGCCTCTACCGTGAATGCAGTCTCTGCGAAAGCTGAAACATTGCCTTTAAAATTTTGATTGTGCTTTTGCGTGGATCTTCAGCGATACGGATAGAATCTAGGCCATAGTCTGAAGGAATAGAAACAGGGCAGGCTACTAACATTGAGCTTGTCCACCGATTTCCTCTTTTTCCTGTAGATGTAGAAGAAGAGGCCTGATATGGCCAAGCTGGTGCCTAGACACAGCCCCTCCACCGTCCTCACTGGAAACTCCTCCATCCCCCAACACACTCTCCACACAGTCTCTTCTCACCTCCCTTGTAATAGGGCTACAGTACAGAAACAGACTGCCAAACATGTGATGTAATATGAAGGAGGTTCTTTAGCATGAATGCAAGATGCCCACGCATCACTCTGACAAGCTGCAATTAAATCCGCAGCTGCCGGATTCTCTTTGAGATTTTCAGTGAAATGCTTGAAAATGTCTATAATTTTCTGTATGCCATCAAAGTGGCACAAGGCTGGTCGCTATTTCTGTTCAGCACTTTGACAGTAAACTGAATTAGGCTACTCAGAATACAAAGAGTCACAAAATGTTGGGTTATTCACATATGATTGGGTTATATAACCCAAACTTTACAGTCTAAGAAACTTGATTTCAAACAATTATAGTATTACACTGATTCAGTCAGATAAATTATGACTATTTACATATTCACTGCCTTCACCCACAAGCACAACAAAGTTGAAAATTGTTTTATTTCATTGATGATTTACAAAATCGGTAGGTGGCATTTTATAAAGCTTTTTTACATGTTTTTTTTAATACAAAAGGGGTAACGTTACCTATCTCTCTTTCTAGATGTTTTATGTAATATGATGACAGTGTTTGAATTCAAATACCAATTGCTGACTTAGGTGATTAGCGAATACAATTATAGGGTTGATTGACCATGTTATTTTGGGCCAAGCTAACTAATTAGAACAACCGGTAGTTTAAATACATATGAACCAGTAAAGCCATTTCTCTGATGTAACGTTAGCCGACACAGATCTACATGTAACGAAATATCTCGTTGAACATTGACATTATGCTATCTAATATAGCTAGCTACTTATAAATAATAAAAGTATAAATTAAAGTTGATGGCTGGCTCACTGAGAGGCTAGAAATAAACATTACACAGTTGGTTAGCAAATGTTTAGTTAGCTGGAAAACCTACCATTGACCTTTAAAACATCTTATTTGGTTAGTCATAAATGTGGTCTATGTCCGCAAAAGTCAGACCATAACATGACAATAGTATTTGTACACTCTTCTGCAACGGTCAATACGTCAAATTGAACTTAATCAATCAGTATTGTCATTTTTTACCTTTGAAACCGCTCAAGTTATCATCCCCGGAAGAATGGCTATTTTTGTTTTGGTCATATGACATGTTCCACTTCCTTGAAGCCACCATGTATCTTCGGGTGAAGCATTCCTGAATCATGTGACGGGGTACTTACAAGTCCCGTCACGTATTGTCAGTTATTTGTTATTTATTTTAACATAAAAAAAAGCATATTTGGTACTGTCGTTGGTCGAAATGGCAGGAGGTGTGAGGAAAAAGTCGTCCCCTGGTCCACGGTCTAGAGTGTGGGCGCCACTTCGTACACTATGGCAGGAGAAACATTTGATCGTATTCAAGGCAGAGCACACAATACTGGTCGCCTCTGTTCTGTGGTTCCTGGAGATCGGAATAAACATATGGGTCATCCAAAAAGTTGCATGTAAGTATTAGTAGCATGCTAGCAGTTTAGCCAGTTAGCTTGCCCCTGCATTGCAATGAACGTAGCTCGCTAGCTAACAGCTAGTGTTTGCCGCTAGCCTCTGTAGTGCCACTTGTTAAAGTGACTTTACAGCCACAGCGTGATTATACGTTCCCTTCCTAGGGATGGTGTTGCCTAGTATGAATGAAATATGTTTACAAAAGTTGTGCCAATTTCTGTTGCCAACACAAGAATGTGTAAGATAGACAACCAGGAATTTGAAAGCAACAATGGTAGTTTGTTAATCTAGTCTACTGAACTTTTGACACAGTTCCTGCAGTTTCCCTCTTGTTTATAATTTTTTTTCTTCGCAGTAACGTTAGTTGCTGCTGATTGTTCTGTCACCTGATTCTTTAGGTACCTTCCACAACCCCGTTTGTTGAATGCATATTTCCAAGTTATTGCAAATGCCACCTGTCACTCATTGGTGAATGTCTCCTCATGCAGACACAGAGATCGACTGGAAGGCGTATATGGATGAGGTAGAGGGAGTCATCAACGGCACCTACGACTACACCCAGCTCAAAGGAGGCACAGGCCCGCTGGTGTAAGTTCCACTAACCTATTTGTGCTGGCACTTTCTAAGTTAAGGAACCAGGATCCAGGACCAGGATTGGCCTTCATCACTGAACCCCATGACAAATCAT
This sequence comes from Oncorhynchus masou masou, assembly GCF_036934945.1. Taxonomy (NCBI): domain Eukaryota; kingdom Metazoa; phylum Chordata; class Actinopteri; order Salmoniformes; family Salmonidae; genus Oncorhynchus; species Oncorhynchus masou. The sequence continues at coordinate 18,854 of NW_027011128.1, read as the reverse complement.
TACAACTATGTTTGTGTACCTGCAGTGTGACATTTCTTAACATGAACAAAATTAGTCTTGCAACTGACTTCCGGAAACTACCATTCCAGATACCCAGCAGGATTTGTGTACACCTTCACAGCGCTGTATTACATCACCAACCATGGGGTGAATATTTGCCTGGCCCAGTACCTGTTTGCTGTTTTCTACCTGCTCACCCTGCTGCTCGTCTTCAGGATCTACCACCGCACCCAGAAGGTCAGCTAGGTCTAAATAGTTACCCAGAGAACAGTCTTTATCTACAATTTGCTCTCTCAATATTAGAGTATCAAGTCCCAACTTAAACCAGTTTGAACTGGAATATTCTGTTTCCTATGACAATCTCTGCATGAGAAAATCCTGCACTGTAAAAGGCTATTCACTTTTCTTTAGATGCCTGCCTGTCTGTTTGTCTGCCCTCTCCAGAATCCTCATTCACAAAACATTCTGAAGTTATTTTCTTGGAAAATCAATTAGTCTTAAGATATTGTTCAAAAATTGCACTTAGAAACTATCTTATGAACTTATTTTTTTCTTAAGAAGCTTAAGTGTTTGCGTAAGAAGTGTTTTGTGAATCTGGGCCCAGGTTCCTCCCTACGTATTCTTCTTTGTGTGCTGTGCCTCCTACCGGATCCACTCCATCTTCGTCCTGCGTCTTTTCAACGACCCTGTAGCCATGATGATGTTGTTCGGTGCTGTCAATCTGTTCCTGGATGGCCGCTGGACTCTGGGCTGTGGCCTCTACAGGCAAGTATGAACCCTGGTCCTGCACAACTGGAGCCTATCTCAGCTTAGTTCCACCTGGATCAGATCAGTTCAAGTTTAGCTTGGTTCAGTTCAGTGTGGGCAAATACGGCTGCGTTTTATAGAGGCAACCCAATTCTGATCTTTCTTTCACTAATTGGTCTTTTGACCAGTCAGATCAGCTCTTTTGCCAACAATAGGGCAAAAGATCAGAATTTGGCTGCCTGTGTAATTGCAGGCTATGGGATACAATAGCACTCTTAATTTAGATTGGCAGAACTGAGTTGCCCAACTCAACATCTATGGCTACGTTGTCCCATCACATGGTGAATGACAACTTCCTCTCCCATTTTTGTGGACAGTTTAGCAGTGTCTGTGAAGATGAACGTGCTCCTGTTTGCCCCGGGCCTCCTCTTCCTCCTGCTGTCTGAGTTTGGCCTGATGAGGGCCATACCCAAGCTCTCTCTCTGTGCTGCCATCCAGGTTAGGACCTCCTTCATCTGATTTAACTGTTACATTTAGATTTTAGACACAGATGAATGTCATAGCATTGACTATCTTTAAATGTGAAGACTATATATTATCAAATCAATTCTTTATGTGTAATTATTCCGTAATTCAACGGATCACGGAATAGGAATTAACTAGGAAGTTGGGGCATCATGGGAAAATGTTGTTTATAGAGTGTCAATTTCCCAAATATAAAACTCTTCAGATATTTTAATACCTTATTTATTAGTCACTTATTAATGTATTCTTACCTCATCAGTCTCATTCCTGAATGTCGCAAACCCTTGGATATCTGCACGAACCCTAACACAAATCATGAATCAGCGATATAGAAATTGGCTTAATTATTTATTTACTAAGTAACTTACTCACAGAATTACATAAACACACACACACACACACACACACACACACATAGGTCATACATTGGTTACTGACATGATAGAAAAGTCCCTAGTGGGCTAAGCTGATATGACGGCTTGTTAGACAAAGGAAAGGGGTGGGGACAGTTCGAGAGTGGGGAAACTCAGAGGATTCACTGTAATACAGTGGAGAACTACGCTCATGAAATGCTAATAGTTCTAACATGAACAGCCGCTTATTGGAAAATAAATTGACATATTTACGAGTGTATGCCTTTGCTGTCCCTATCTGCGATCGCCGGTCCGTCTGATGGATAGTCGACAGGAAGCCTCTGGTTTGTCCACCAGAGATCAAAGTCTGTCGGAGTTGTAGGTTGTTATAATGGGTACTTCAGATTACCATTTGGAAATGTTCGTAGATCGGCTGCGTTTACCAGACTAAAGTATTTAAACAGCTGCAGCCTGAATAATTGGTCTTTAATTTGTAGATTTCTTCACCATTTCAACATGTAACGACAGCTCCTTGTTTTCTGATCTTGTCCTCTGGTATAGTTGTGATTTAAATCACTTCACACACCAGCGTCACCTGGCATGTTTTGGTCTCTAGAGTCATAGCCATTCCAACGTGGGGACCTTGTCCCTGTGTTCTCTTGATTACAGTTTGTAGATTTCTTAACCATTCAAGGCGGCCGGCTTACCATAGGTCTCTTTGGCAGAGTTGCCAACCATTTCAACATGTAGCTACCGCTTCATGTTTTCTGATCTAATGTAAATTTGGTTGGAAGTGGCTTTTATACTAGAGTAGAAATGGGGGAGTTCCATGATGTAATGTCTGGGCTCACGGTATACACCCAAAAGGGCCACGTCGTGATATGGTTCTTGTCTCCAGAGTTCCATCCCATCTCCACATTGTGAGGACAATCAGGTTTTTCCTACTCTATTTCCATTCTGTTCATTGTCCATCTTTACTCCACCTCCCCTCACTTCTCTCCCTATCACAGATATTGTTGGGCCTACCCTTCCTGATGGAGAATCCCATTGGCTATATGACCCGGGCCTTTGACTTGGGTCGTCAGTTTATGTTCAAGTGGACAGTGAACTGGCGCTTCCTGCCTGAGTGGCTTTTCCTAAGTCGCTACTTCCATCTGGTGCTCCTGGCTGCCCACCTGCTAGCCCTGCTACTGTTTGCCCTGCGCCGCTGGAAGAGGTGAGAGATGTGGCTACTGGGGTTATCACTAGGATTAGATATTTTCATGGTCAAGGTGAAATTATTGGCCACTAGTGTAGCCTAAAATGAACCACACAGCCTAACTGACAAGCACACCAATGCTTGAGTCTGGCTATCTCTGATTTTTGTTGTTACGGGACATGCATTTTGATTTTATTAAACCAACTCATTTTCCCCTCAGGCCTGGAGAGAGCGTCATGGAACTGCTGAAGGAGCCAGGCAAGCGAGTCAACCCTGCCCAGAAACTCACCTCGGATCATATCCTTTCCTCAGTCTGTGTCTCTGGAGCCATGAGTAGAAACACTGTACCATTGTGGTGTTTTCTATATCTCTAACTCTTATCTTATTAGGTCTGTCTCTATGGCCATAAAGTGCCAGGTCTAGTATATCACTAAAGAGGGCTATTGGTGGGTTAAAGTGTTCCAAAAGCCAATTATATTAGACCTTAACAGCTGATCACAGATGGTGCTGATCCTCTTCACGTCTAACTTCATCGGCATATGCTTCAGCCGCTCGCTGCACTACCAGTTCTACGTCTGGTACTTCCACACCCTACCTTTCCTTCTCTGGAGTGGAGGAGTCAAGAAGCTGGCTCACCTACTCAGGTAAGAGGGGACGGGACATACCTTTGGCTTCAATGTTGGTAGCAGAATTAGGAACCATAAAATATGAGCCTAGATGGGTCAAAATACCTGTTATTGTCACTATGTTCTTCTGTTATGTCTAACATGGTGTTTCTGTGGACAGGGTTTTGATCCTCGGCCTGGTGGAGCTGTCGTGGAACACCTACCCTTCTACTACACACAGTTCAGCTGCCCTCCATGTCTGTCATCTCATCATGCTGCTCTCCCTGTGGTTCGCCCCCCGGGTAGAGGAGAAGACCAAGAGCAAGTGAGCTTTTCCCTTAGGAGACCCTCCTGTCGAAGGGGTCTGGTCGACCATCTCCACCCTGCTCTCACCCCAGGCTGGTTCTCACCCTTCACCACGTCTTGCCCATCTCGCTGTAGCTCTGTGCTAATGTATAGCATAACGTACAGGTGGGAGAAGGTACAGCGTGAGACTGCATGTGGAAGGTTCGTGGGGTGGGAGGAGGCCCGAAAACAATTAGGATTCTCAGGTTAAAGAATTAGATTTAATTTAGGTTGGGGTCTCGTTGTGAGGAGAAATGCTGAATGCTTTGCTGTATTGTTGATAAGACATCTTAAGTAAGGGTCTCTTACTTCCAGTATGTATTTTTTATGGAGAAACTGCCTTTAGCCCATAATTTGTCCTGTTAAGTATTATCACTGGTCTTGGTGATAGTAGAGAACAGTCAAACTGTTAGTACAGTAGTTCCTCATCCTGGCAATCAGCTGGTCTGAACTTCTGTTACTGGACTATTTGTTGATGTAAACATCCTGGTTTGCTGTAGCTCAGTTGGTAGAGCATAGCGCTTGCAATGCCAGGATAGTGGGTTCGATTCCAGGGACCACCCATGTGTAAAGAATATATGTTTTTAATGTATGCATGACTCAGTCCTTTTGGATGAAAGCATCTGCTTAATGGCATATTATATTGAAGATGATTTCTATGTTTTTTTTAATGAAGCTTTAAATTGAACTGCAATAAGCTTTTGGTACCACCCATTGGGCACAATAGGAATGACGTAGCCTAGCTACCACAAGGCTTACTATAGGCTAATACATAATAAATGGCATTTCATATCACAATATGACCATGCAAAACTAAGCTGTTGACAATCAAGGTTCTGTCGATTTGTTAAAACAAAATTCTAATAGTTTGGTTTTCAGTGTGGTGTGCAGTAGACTAAATAGAAGGCCAGTTTCCTGCACCTGGATTACTTCTACCCCTTGTCAACACGCACTGAAGTTATTTTAGTCTAAGAATAGCGGTAGTTCAGTGAGCTAATGTTGATATTTTGGTGAACTGTGCCTTTTAATATGAATACCGAACTGTACCTTTTAAGTATGAACTCTTTTTAATGTGCTGCTATAGATTATGTGTAGCGTAGTTTAATGTTCATATTTGTTTGCTGATATACAGTTGGAATCAGTTTACATACACTTAGGTTGGAGTCATTTACTCGTTTTTCAACCACTCCACAAATTTCTTGTTAACAAACTCAGTTAGGACATCTACTTTGTGCATGAGACAAGTAATTTTTCCAACAATTGTTTACAGACAGATCTGTACAAACAATAGTACGCAAGTATAAACACCATGGGACCACGCAGCCGTCATAACGCTCACGAAGGAGACGAATTCTATCTCCTTGAGATTAACATACTTTGTTGTGAAAAGTGCAAATCAATCCCAGAACAACAGCAAAGGCCCCTGTGAAAATGCTGGAGCAAACAGGTACAAAAGTATCTATATCCAGTAAAACTAGTCCTGTATCGACATAACCTGAAAGGCCGCTCAGCAAGGAAGAAGCCACTGCTCCAAAACCGCCATAAAAAAGCAAGACTACGGTTTGCGACTGTACATGGGGACAAAGATTGTACTTTTTTGAGAAATGTCCTCTGGTCTGATGAAATAAAAATATAACTGTTTGGCCATAATGACCATCGTTATGTTTGTTGGAAAAAGGGGGAGGCTTGCAACCTGTTTGAACACCATCCCAGCCTTGAAGCACGGTGGTGGCAGCATCATGTTATGGGGGTGCTTTGCTGCAAGAGGGGCTGGTGCACTTCACAAAATAGATGGCATCATGAGGCGGGAAATTTTGTGGATATATTGAAGCAACATCTCAAGACATCAGCCAGGAAGTTAATGCTTAGTTGAAAATGGCTCTTCCAAATGTCAAATCTTCCGAAGTTGTGGCAAAATAGCTTAAGGTCAACAAAGTGAAGATATCGGAGTGGCCATCACAAAGCTGTGTCAGGAGCAATGGGCCACAATTCACCCAACTTATTGTGGGAAGCTTGTGGAAGGCTACCCAAAACGTTTGACCCAAGTCAAACAATTCAAAGGCAATGCTACCAAATAATAATTGAGTGTATGTTAACGTCTGACCCACTGGGAACGTGATGAAAGAAATAAAAGCTGAAAGAAATAATTCTCTCTACTATTATTCTGACATTTCACATTATTAAAATAAAGTGGTGATCCTAACTAACCTAAAACAGGGAATTTTTACTAGGATTATATATCAGGAATTGGACAAAACTGATTTGAAATGTATTTGGCCAAGGTGTATGTAAGCTTCCGACTTCAACTGTATGTTTTGATTTGCATGAGTGTTTGTGTTACAGAGATTGGAGATTTATTCTGTTGATAAAGAGAAAATAAAATGTGTAAAGAAATGAGAATTGAATGTATTTCAGTCAGTCATTTGATTCTACACTTTAATGCAAGTTAGACATACTGCCTATTTAATAGGTAATTCAGCTCTGATTTATTTGAGCAGTAACTCAAACTCAAATAAAAGTAAAACTTCAGAGATGATTTATCTAATTCGATGGCTTTAAAATGATCTTTTAACTGGTAAATATGGCATTAGATTCGTAGACAGGGCACAAAGGCATTAGTAACAGACACCAGAGCTGTAAATATCATTTTTCAACCTGAACCTAACTCAAATTTAAGGTGGGATTCCCACCAAAGTTATGGTAGGAGAAACACTGGTGACATGTTTCTATGGATTAATCGTCACTACCATCACTTCACATGTGGTGAAAGTAGTTCCACAGATTGTGGAGGTTTTAACATGGTGACTGTATGTGGTGACATGTTTGGGATTGTAGCAGAGCATGTTGAGCTGGCTGTTCTCATCCCAGTAGCAGAGCAGCAGGAACAGCTGCCTGGCATGTCCACCCCCCACACACACACACACCCACACACACCTGAGAGGGAGGCATATACTCTAAGAAAATACGGTGCTATCTTGGACCTAAAAAGTTATTTGATTTGGCTGTACCTGTAGGTGAACCCTTTGAAGGACCCTTTTCGGTTCCCATTTTCCACCATAATTTGCAAATAAATTCATAAAAAATTCTACAATGTGATTTTCTGGAGAAAAAAATCTCATTTTGTCTGTCATGGTTGAAGAGTACCTATGATGACAATTACAGACCTCTCGTCTTTTAAGTGGGAGAACTTGCACAATTGGTGGCTGACTAAATACTTTTTTGCCCCACTGTAATCCATATCGTGTATGTATGTACAGTCATTACAGTAGATCCAGCCTTTGCCTGACAGGTCTTAGGGACCTTTTTCTAGCCTCTGCAACATCATTGCTGTGATTCTCACACATACTACTGTGTATTTCCCCATTTGTTCACCCAAGTTAATGATTTGCATTCCCCACTAGGGGGCAGTGATGCCACTTCTCTCACCTTGGGCTACAGTCTCTCCTCCTCACCCAAGAACTCTGGTTCCACCTGTCACGCTGGCAACGCCCTGTAGGAGCCTCCTGCAGGCTTGGGGGCCAAAACCAAAGCACCTGGTATACTAACAAAATAACCTCTTATTCAGTTAATACAGAGACAGATGCAGTCTTTAAAGGAAAGAGAGAATACCTAGTCAGTTCTACAACTTGTATGCATTCATTCTGAAATGTGTCTTCCACATTTGACCCAACTGTGTCCTTCCGTATCTAAGCTGGAGTTAACCTGAGTTAGTAACTACACACCACAATCAAAAGCTATTTAACTAATTGAATTGTTGCCAGGGCCACAGGCAAGAGTAATTGAAAAAGCCAATTGACAGACAGTGCGTTGTCTTCTCAGAATGCAGCTACCTCTGTCTGGCAGGGACAGACAGACTCTGTCCCCGGTTCACCCACCCACACACGTTATTACCACAATAATGATGGTTGAATCTACAGTATCAGTTTTCATCAATAGTAGGTTGTAAATGCTCAATGTTCACAATTCTACTGATGTCATTCTACCAGCTTCCATCAGACAGTACCCTACCTGGCAGCACAGGTGTTCCTGCGGACCAGCTTCAGCACCCTGAATGTATTCACAGGCCTGGGTCAGGGTCACGTGGCGAGAGGGGAGGGACAGAAGGGTTACTCCCTATTGGAAAATATTGAAGGACACATTATATATATTCCCCCGTAGAATCAATTAAACAGACACAATCCTATATTAATGATATTAGAATGTAATCCAGCCCTGTCCAACCAGGAATACGAACCTAAAGCCCATAGCACATGCACCTGCCCAAAACCAAATCACAAAATGGACACATCAATTTTAACATGTGAAGAGACAGCATTGAAAAAGTTAATCTTTCATGTAATAAATAATCCTTGGTTCCTGCCTGTGCTTGGTAAAGGTATGAGGGAGGCAACATGACCCCTTCCTCAGGACCATCTGTCAGAGCGGCCAGAATATGTTCTATTAGTTATTAAGACAGGAGCGTGTGCCAGAGACATGCAGGAACAAGCCCTATGACCTATGCATATGTAACGTGTGTAACGTGTCTGCATCTCAATAGTCTAAAGGGGCGCTATCACCTTGTCTTCTTTCTCAGTCTGCACTGCCTTTTAACCACTGAAGGAGAGGAGACAAGGAGAGGAAGAACCGTTTAAGATGCATCCCATCGGTTTTTGGCCTGTACTTGGAATATTTTGTTATTGCACTATCCTTCCCCCAGTTTAGAAAAAGGATCCATTAAATAAAATATTAGATGTTTCTAATTCGTCTTAAAGATAGTTTTGGATAAAGAGAAGATACATTATTTCATGTTAAATGTGGTGATTTTGTAATTGTATGTTGATATAATTAATGAGATGTTTAACAATGACCGGCTCCAGTCCTGCACAGACAAGATGTTTAACAATGACCGGCTCCAGTCCTGCACAGACAAGATGTTTAACAATGACCTGCTCCAGTCCTGTACAGACAAGATGTTTAACAATGACCCGCTCCAGTCCTGTACAGACAAGATGTTTAACAATGACCCGCTCCAGTCCTGTACAGACAAGATGTTTAACAATGACCGGCTCCAGTCCTGCACAGACAAGATGTTTAACAATGACCGGCTCCAGTCCTGCACAGACAAGATGTTTAACAATGACCCGCTCCAGTCCTGTACAGACAAGATGTTTAACAATGACCCGCTCCAGTCCTGTACAGACAAGATGTTTAACAATGACCCGCTCCAGTCCTGCACAGACAAGATGTTTAACAATGACCGGCTCCAGTCCTGCACAGACAAGATGTTTAACAATGAGTGTTGGAGTGTTTATGGAGTGTTGTGTTTATGGAGTGTTGTGTTTATGGAGTATTGTGTTTATGGAGTGTTTATGGAGTGTTGTGTTTATGGAGTGTTGTGTTTATGGAGTGTTGTGTTTATGGAGTATTGTGTTTATGGAGTATTGTGTTTATGGAGTATTGTGTTTATGGAGTGTTGTGTTTATGGAGTGTTGTGTTTATGGAGTGTTGTGTTTATGGAGTGTTGTGTTTATGGAGTATTGTCTATTTTGTTTATGTCACCAACTCACGCAGCCCCCAGTCCAGGAGTTACACTACCCAACGTCCCTGCCTTCCACACACAAACACGGACTCCAAACACAATTCTCAAAATCTTGGGGTCCTTGTCTCAATGGTTTTCTGCAATGTATTTCCTGTGGCAGTGAGATGTACGTTACTGCTGGACTGGCCAAGTAAAGGGGATGGCCCTTGTTGCATGGCTGTGGCTTTCCTCCAAAACCTCTCCATACCATGCTTTAACAGTACAGTAATGCCCTTTCAGGGTTCCTAGAGATTTGCGGTTTGAATTTTAAGCGTGTGACTATGTGGGTGGCTAGACTTAGGCTTGATGAAATATTCTCTGATATCTTCAGGTCTACAGCAGCAGATTGTTGTCACAGCAACAAGAGGAGATGCCTGAAAACCACCTATTGTTTGTTTGTCTGTCCTCTCTCAGTATTTCTCACTCTTCATCCTCTGACTGCATTCCTCTCCCTTGTTTGCTGGTCCAGCTCTGTAGTCAACACCACTGGCACTGGCAAAAGAGGAGCGATACTGGGTGATAGACTGGCAAAGAGGAGCGATACTGAGTGATAGACTGGCAAAGAGGAGTGATAGACTGGCAAAAGAGGAGCAGTACTGAGTGATAGACTGGCAAAGAGGAGTGATAGACTGGCAAAGAGGAGCGATACTGAGTGATAGACTGGCAAAGAGGAGTGATAGACTGGCAAAGAGAAGCGATACTGAGTGATAGACTGGTAAAGAGGAGCGATAGACTGGCAAAGAGGAGTGATAGACTGGCAAAGAGAAGCGATACTGAGTGATAGACTGGCAAAGAGAAGCGATACTGAGTGATAGACTGGCAAAGAGGAGCGATACTGAGTGATAGACTGGCAAAGAGGAGCGATACTGAGTGATAGACTGGCAAAGAGGAGTGATAGACTGGCAAAGAGGAGTGATAGACTGGCAAAAGAGGAGTGATAGACTGGCAAGAGGAGTGATAGACTGGCAAAGAGGAGTGATAACTGGCAAAGAGGTGATAGACTGGCAAAGAGGAGTGATAGACTGGCAAAGAGGAGTGATAGGACTGGCAAAGAGGAGTGATAGACTGGCAAAGAGGAGCGATACTGAGTGATAGACTGGCAAAGAGGAGTGATAGACTGGCAAAGAGGAGTGATAGACTGGCAAAGAGGAGCGATAGACTGGCAAAGAGGAGGAGTGATGAACTGGCAAAGAGAGGAGGCGATGCTGAGTGATAGACTGGCAAAAAGAGGAGTGATAGACTGGCAAAGGAGTGATAGACTGGCAAAAGAGGAGTGATAGACTGGCAAAGAGGAGTGATAGACTGGCAAAGAGGAGTGATAGACTGGCAAAGAGGAGTGATAGACTGGCAAAGAGGAGTGATAGACTGGCAAAGAGGAGTGATAGACTGGCAAAGAGGAGTGATACTGAGTAATAGACTGGCAAAAGAGGAGTGATAGACTGGCAAAAGAGGAGTGATAGACTGGCAAAGAGGAGTGATAGACTGGCAAAGAGGAGTGATAGACTGGCAAAGAGGAGTGGGAGAAGAGAAAAAGAGGGGTGAGGGATGGAAGGGGATGGGAGGAGCGAGTGAGCAGAGGCCAGATTAATAAAAGGACATCAAAGGCAGATGGAGGGATGGGATGAAAGAGCGCCGCCCATTTGTCCCATGCCATCCCTCTCCACTCCGCTCTGCCTCAGCTGGCTTACAGATCTCAGGACCATTGTGCTGTACGGGTGTATGGAGGGGGCTGGGCCAACACATACACACACACAACAGTACAAGCACACAGCACTGCAAACTTATGAACAACAAAGAGACAAGCATACACAAACACACATTCACACACACACATGGTCACACACATCTCACACGTATGTTGTTGGCAGTGTGAACCCTGCTGTTAGCGTTGGCCTGTGGTGAGGGTCGGGCGGGCACCTTTGATGCTGTCCCGTTACGAGCCATGCCGCGCTTCATTGTTCAGCCGCTCACTTGGCTTGAAGATGACTCTAATTTGCCTCTGGGTTGTCAGATGTTTGCTTAGCATGGACCTCTAGCTAGACTGTGACCATAGACCACTTCCGCTCCACTAACAGTCTGTGTGTGGGTGTACGGAACATTGTGTCTGTCGGTGGTATACTCATCTGAGGTTGGCGTTAGTGTCAGCTTTGATGTACAGTTCTAGTCAAAACTTTGGACACACCTACACATTCAAGGGTTTTCTTTAAATGTACTATTTTCCACATTGTATAATATTAGTGAAGTCATCAAAACTATGAAATAACACATGGAATTATGCAGTAACCAAAAAGGTGTTAAACAAATCAAAATATATTTTATATTTTAGTTTCTTCAAAGTAACCACCCTTTGCCTTGATGGCAGCTTTGCTGCATTCTCTCATGATTTCATATGTGTTATCTCATAGTTTCGATGTCTCACTATTATTCTACAATGTAGGAAATAGTCAAAATAAAGAAAAACCTGGAATGACTAATAAATCTTGGTCGATCAACAGCCTATCAACCAAACAATCGACCTGTCGACTAATTGGGATCAGCCCTACAGTAAACATAGGCAAAAAAATTAATAGTTAGTCAAGAACGTCCTAGAGAACATGTGAACTGCCTAACCAGCTCTGCTACAGCAAGTAAAATGATCAGAGTGAGGTGTGCTCTCATTTGTGTCTGGAAGTAGCTAGCAAACCAGCTAACTTTGGCCTGTTAGCTTGGGTGCTTGGTTGGGACTTTAGCCTGTTAGCTTGGGTGCTTGGTTGGGACTTTAGCCTGTTGGCTTGGGTGCTTGGTTGGGACTTTAGCCTGTTAGCTTGGGTGCTTGGTTGGGACTTTAGCCAGTTAGCTTGGGTGCTTGGTTGGGACAAGCATGCAGTGGCAGACAAGCTGCAGAAAGAATGGTAGCTTACAATTCCCCATAATTTATCAGTGCAATTTTAAGGGCCAACTAGCTAAAAAGTTTGAGAGGGTTTATCTAATGTTCCCTCGTTAGATTTCAGCTCATCCTGCTCTGGCTAGCATTAGTTGTTGATCCTACCTTTTCATGGTTATTCGATAAATAATACTGTAAAGTTCCTGAAGTTAAGAGGACTCCCGTTGTATTTAGCTACATATTTGCAGAAATTCAGGTTTATTTTGTGGCTTTTGGCGAATGTGCTCTAGTGATCTAAAGTCTCTCTGTTGCAACTGCCTGTAAACACACAGTCCAGTTCAAAGTGAATGATGGCAGGCCCATGTGGGAAGTGGCTTGTTTGTAAACTCAAAAATAAAGCGTCCCTTTTTCAGGACCCTGTCTTTCAAAGAAAATTCTTAAAAATCTGAATAACTTCACAGATCTTCATTGTAAAGGGTTTAAACACTGTTTCCCGTGCTTGTTCAGTGAACCAGAAACAATTAATGAGCATGCACCTATGGAACGGTCATTAAGACTTTAACAGCTTACAGACGGTAGGCAATTAAGATCACAGTTATGAAAACTTAGGACACTAAAGAGGCCTTTCTACTGACTCTGAAAAATACCAAAAGAAAAATGCCCAAGGTCCCTGCTCATCTGCGTGCACATGCCTTAGTTATGCTACAAGGAGGCATGAGGACTGCAGATGTTGCCAGAACAATAAATTGCAATGTCTGTACTGTGAGACGCCTAAGACAGCGCTACAGGGAGACAGGACGGACAACTGATCGTCCTCAGAGTGGCAGACCACGTGTAACATCACCTGCACAGGAGCGGTACATCTGAACATCACACCTGTGGGACAGGTACAGGATGGCAACAACAACTGCCCGAGTTACACCAGGAACGCACAATCCCTCCTTATTGTGTCCTCCTCCCAGAGCGCTAAGAACCTTGGCGTGATCCTGGACAACACCCTGTCGTTCTCAACCAACATCATGGCGGTGGCCCGTTCCTGTAGGTTCCTGCTCTACAACATCCGCAGAGTACGACCCTGCCTCACAGGAAGCGGCGCAGGTCCTAATCCAGGCACTGGCCATCTCCCGTCTGGATTACTGCAACTCGCTGTTGGCTGGGCTCCTGCCTGTGCCATTAAACCCCACAACTCATCCAGAACGCTCGCAGCCCGTCTGGTGTTCAACCTTCCCAAGTTCTCTCACGTCACCCCGCTCCGCTTCCTCTCCACTGGCTTCCAGTTGAAGCTCGCATCCGCTACAAGACCATGGTGCTTGCCTACGGAGCTGTGAGGGGAACGGCACCGCAGTACCTCCAGGCTCTGATCAGGCCCTACACCCAAACAAGGGCACTGCGTTCATCCACCTCTGGCCTGCTCGCTCCCTACCACTGGGAGGAAGCAAGAGTTCCCGCTCAGCCCAGTCAAAACTGTTCGCTGCTCTTTGGCCCCCCAATGGTGGAACAAACTCCCCTCACGACGCCAGGACAGCGGAGTCAATCACCACTGGAGACACCTGAAAACCCACCTCTTCAAGGAATACCTAGGATAGGATAAGTAATCCTTCTCACCCCCCCTTAATGATTTAGATGCACTATTGTAAAGTGGCTGTTCCACTGGATGTCAGAAGGTGAATTCACCAATTTGTGTCGCTCTATAAGAGCGTCTGCTAAATGACTTAAATGGGGTAAATGTTAAGTGCTCAGACTGTCCACAATAGGCTGGATTGAGGGCTTGTAGGCCTGTTGTAAGGCCGGTCCTCACCAGACATCACCGGCAACAACTTCGCCTATGGGCACAAACCCACAGTCGCTGGACCAGACAGGACTGTCAAAAAGAGCTCTTCACTGACGAGTCGCGATTTTGTCTCACCAGGGGTGATGGTCGGATTCGCGTTTATTGTCGAAGGAATGAGCATTACATCGAGGCCTGTACTGAGCGGGGATCAATTTGGGAGGTGGAGGGTCCGTCATGGTCTGAGCTTGCTGTCATTGCAAGCAATCTCAACGCTGTGTGTTACGAGGAAGACATCCTCCTCCCCCTCATGTGGTACCCTTCCTGCAGGCTCATCCTGACATGACCCTCCAGCATGACAATGCTACCAGCCATAATACTGTTCTGTGCATGATTTCCTGCAAGACAGGAATGTCAGTGTTCTGCCATGGCCAGCGAAGAGCCCGGATCTCAATCTCATTGAGCACGTCTGGGACCAGTTGGATCGAGGGTGAGGACAAGGGCCGTTCCCCCAGAAATGTCTGGGAACTTGCAGATGATTTGGTGGAAGAGGTAACATCTCACAGCAAGAACTGGCAAATCTGGTGCTCGCTTGTCAGAATTGTTTTTTTAAAGTGTAATATTCTTCCTCGGGTGTATATGTTCATATTTTAGTATTTTGTGTTGCTAAATGCTATCAGTTCCACTTTAAATGACACCACTTCAAATTAGTAGATTCTACTATTTATGCCACACCGTTGTTGACAGGTGTATAAAATCGAGCACAAGCCAGACAAACATTGACATTAGGATGGCCTTACTGAAGAGCTCAGTGACTTTCAATGTGGCACCATCATAGGATGCCATGTTTCCAAAAAGTCAGTTCCTCAAATTGCTGCCCTGGTAGAGCTGCCCGTCCACTGTAAATGCTGTTATTGTGAAGCGGAAATATCTAGGAGCAACAACGGCTCAGCCGCAAAGTGGTAGGCCACAAAAGCTCTCAGAACGGGACCGCAGAGTGCTGAAGCACATACCACGTAAGAATTGTCTGTCCGGTTGCAACACTCGCTACTGAGTTCCAAACTGCCTCTGGAAGCAACGCCAGCACAATAACTGTTCGCCAAAAAACAAACAACTTTTGACTGGTACTGTAGGTTCTGGTACAGCCGTCTCAAGAACCTGTGTGATGGGTGTCTGAACATCCAGCGAAGTTTAACTTATGATTTTCAAAGGAAAAAATACAACTAAACACAAAGTTTCAATTTAGAAGTGACTTTAATTACAATGAAAATCTGTGTCCTACCTTCATTTGACATATTTGTAATACCTCACAGATTGGATGGGCTAGGAGTTATAATAGATTATAGATAGGGCCAGGAGTTATAATAGATTATAGATAGGGCTAGGAGTTATAAAACCTTATAGACAGAGCTAAGAGTTATAATACCTTATATATAGGGCTAGGAGTTATAATACTTATATATAGGGCTTGGAGTTATAATACCTTATATAGGACTAGGAGTTATAATACCTTATATATAGGGCTAGGAGTTATAATACCTTATATAGGGGGAGTTATAATACCTATATATAGGACTAGGAGTTATAATACCTTATATATAGGACTAGGAGTTATAATACCTTATATATAGGGCTAGGAGGTATAATAATATATAGGACTTATATAGGAGTTATAGTGGGGCTAGTCATAATACCTTATATATAGGGCTAGAGGGTATAAATACGTTATAGACAGGGCTTGGAGGTATAATACCTTATATATAGGGCTTCTCTTGGAGGTATAATACCTTATATATAGGGCTAGGAGGTATAATGTTATAGACAGGGCTTGGAGGTATAATACCTTATTATAGGGCTTGAGGTATAATAACTTATTGACAGGACTAGGAGTTATAATACCTTATATATAGGGCTGGAGTTATAATACCTTATATTATAATACCTTATATTAGTGACTAGAGTTATAATACTTATATATAGGGCTTGAGGTATAATAACTTATAGACAGGGATAGGAGTTATAATACCTTATATATAGGGCTAGGAGTTATAATAATTATATATAGGGCTTGGAGGTATAATAACTTATAGACAGGATAGGAGTTATAATACCTTATATATAGGGCTATTGTGTTATAATACCTTATATATAGGGCTAGGAGTTATAATACCTTATATATAGGGCTAGGAGTTATAATACCTTATATAAAGGGCTAGGAGTTATAATACCTTATAGACAGGGCTTGGAGGTATAATACCCATATAGGGCTTGGAGGCTACTTATAGGACCCCGTGGTTAACTATTTTTACTGTATATTCAGTAGCTATAGCAACACTACTTATAGGACCCCCGTGTTGTACTATTTTACTGTATATTCAGTAGCTATAGCAACACTACTTATAGGACCCCTGTGTTGTACTATTTTACTGTATATTCAGTAGCTATAGCAACGCTTACTTATAGGACTCTCGTGTTGTACTATTTTACTGTATATTCAGTAGCTATAGCAACACTACTTATAGGACCCGTGTTGTACTATTTTACTGTACATTCAGTAGCTATAGCAACACTACTTATAGGACCCCGTGTTGTACTATTTTTACTGTACATTCAGTAGCTATAGCAACACTACTTACAGTGCCTTGCGAAAGTATTCGGCCCCTTTGAACTTTGCGACCTTTTTGCCACATTTCAGGCTTCAAACATAAAGATATAAAACTGTTTTTTTTGTGAAGAATCAACAACAAGTGGGACACAATCATGAAGTGGAAACGACATTTATTGGATATTTCAAACTTTTTTTTAACAAATCAAAAACTGAAAATAAAAGCGTGCAAAATTATTCAGCCCTTTACTTTCAGTGCAGCAAACTCTCTCCAGAAGTTCAGTGAGGATCTCTGAATGATCCAATGTTGACCTAAATGACTAATGATGATAAATACAATCCACCTGTGTGTAATCAAGTCTCCGTATAAAAATGCACCTGCACTGTGATAGTGTCAGAGGTCCGTTAAAAGCGCAGAGAGCATCATGAAGAACAAGGAACACACCAGGCAGGTCCGAGATACTGTTGTGAAGTTTAAAGCCGGATTTGGATACAAAAAGATTTCCCAAGCTTTAAACATCCCAAGGAGCACTGTGCAAGCGATAATATTGAAATGGAAGGAGTATCAGACCACTGCAAATCTACTCAAGACCTGGCCATCCCTCTAAACTGTCAGCTCATACAAGGAGAAGACTGATCAGAGATGCAGCCAAGAGGCCCATGATCACTCTGGATGAACTGCAGAGATCTACAGCTGAGGGTGGGAGACTCTGTCCATAGAACAACAATCAGTCGTATATTGCACAAATCTGGCCTTTATGGAAGAGTGGCAAGAAGAAAGCCATTTCTTAAAGATATCCATAAAAAGTGTTGTTTAAAGTTTGCCACAAGCCACCTGGGAGACACACCAAACATGTGGAAGAAGGTGCTCTGGTCAGATGAAACCAAAATTGAACTTTTTGGCAACAATGCAAAACGTTATGTTTGGCGTAAAAGCAACACAGCTCATCAACCACAACACACCATCCCCACTGTCAAACATGGTGGTGGCAGCATCATGGTTTGGGCCTGCTTTTCTTCAGCAGGGACAGTGAAGATGGTTAAAATTGATGGGAAGATGGATGGAGCCAAATACAGGACCATTCTTGAAGAAAACCTGATGGAGTCTGCAAAAAGACCTGAGACTGGGACGGAGATTTGTCTTCCAACCAGACAATGATCCAAAACATAAAGCAAAATCTACAATGGAATGGTTCAAAATAAAACATATCCAGGTGTTAGAATGGCCAAGTCAAAGTCCAGACCTGAATCCAATCGAGAATCTGTGGAAAGAACTGAAACTGCTGTTCACAAATGCTCTCCATCCAACCTCACTGAGCCGGAGCTGTTTTGCAAGGAGGAATGGGAATACCCCTGTCTCTCGGATGCTAAAACTGATAGAGACATACTCCAAGCGACTCTACAGCTGTAACGCAGCAAAGGTGGCGCCTCAAAGTATTTACTTAAGGGGGGGCTCAATAATTTTGTACGCAATATTTCAGTTTTTGATTTGTTAAAAAAGTTTGAAGATAAATAAAAGGCGCTCCACTTCATGATTGTGTCCCACTTGTTGTTAATTCTTCACAAAAATACAGTTTTATATCTTTATGTTTGAAGCCTGAAATGTGGCAAAAGGTCGCACCGTTCATAGGGGCCGAATACTTTCGCAAGGCCCTGTATAGGACCCCGTGTTTTACTATTTTACTGTATATTCAGTAGCTATAGTAACATTATAGTTTGTTTTACTGTTGTACTATGCTATACTGTAGCATATATGTTAGTCTGTGCTTTTACTATACCAGTTTTTAACCATGTTTCTGATGTACTCTAGGGCAGAGGACTGCTCTCTCCGTCATTTGGAGGGGTACCAGGACCATGATCTGGGCCTTTACGCTCCAAACTGGGCTCCAGACTCACTCCTCCAATCCTGCACCTGGATACAGCCCCCACAGCAAGACTCCCCCACATTCCTGCTTTTCCCACCAGAGAGTCACCCACCTCATTCCCCCCCCGGAATCTCCAGAATCTCTCTTCGCACAGTCCTCATCAGTGAAATCCATAAATTCGGGACAGAATGAAATGACGACAGAAGATGTAGAAATGAATGTGACGTCTTTTGAAGAGGAGACGTTTTCTGATCCAGCAATCAGTCAGCTCTGCAGACCCTTCTGATTGGCTTGACAAAGCTGTGACAGAACACACAACGCAGCTACAATTCCTGCCTCTGTCCACTGTCAGCAGCACAAAGTCTCCCATAGCAACAACCTCTGACTCCAGACACTCTACTCTCCTGGTTCTCCCTCCTCCGG
>NW_027011127.1:0-26094 GCF_036934945.1 Oncorhynchus masou masou | reverse complement strand
TTAATCATTAATTCTGATTTGATTTTTGTATTATCGGCACACTAGGGCTTATCTCGGCTTGACAATCATGGATGACAATCATCTGTCAGCCGGCATGAGACATCAATCAGAGGACATATTCATCAGTCTTTTAGTGCCAAACCCAAACAATCAAGCTCCCGGTCCTGTAATTCAGCACTAAATTGAAAGGCGCTCCCCCCGTGAAGTTAAATTATGATGCTCTGTCAACAGCTTGCCTCTCTCAGCTCCCTTTCTAATAGTTTCAGGCTTTTGCTGAAATAAACAAACCCTTGAGGGTGAAAAAAAACAATAAGGAAAAAAGATTCATGATTGTCAAGGACAGAACAAACAAACTGTGGGAAAGACCAGAGCAGAGTGTAATCTAATGTTGATTACAGTCCGCAGGTAGCGGAGCTGACACGGGATTAAAAAGGCCAGTTGGTGGCTAATGTGACCATGGTGAACTGGAGGAGGCTGCAGGAGCCCTAGGAGCCAGTAGGATCTGAGGCTAATTGCTTCTGACAGCGCCTTTCACAGCAGAATAGCAGAAGCTGGTCAGTGCTTTGGCTGAGGGCTAGATCCCAGCCCTTGAAAAGACAGGCTCAAGGGAGCTCACAGTCACACACAGAGGATGGCTCACCACCAACTGCCAGACACTGACGAGCCCCACAGTAGCCCCATGGTATCCCCACAGTAGCTCCTCGGTAGCTCCACTGTAGCTTCACGGTAGCTCCGCAGTAGCCCCACGGTAGGTTCAATGTAGCCCCACGGTAGCTTCACTGTAGCCCCACGGTAGCCCCACAGTAGCTTCACTGTAGCCCCACGGTAGCTTTACTGTAGCCCCACGGTAGCCCCACGGTAGCTTCACTGTAGCCCCACGGTAGCTCCACGGTAGCTTCACCGTAGCTCCACGGTAGCCCAACAGTAGCCCCACGGTAGCTTCACTGTAGCCCCATGGTAGCTCCACGGTAGCTTCACCGTAGCTCCACGGTAGCCCAACGGTAGCCCCACGGTAGCTCCATGGTAGCTCCATGGTAGCTTTACTGTAGCCCCATGGTAGCCCAATGGTAGCCACACGGTAGCTCCACTGTTCAGGGAGATATCTGGTATAAAGAATGCATTGTAATGCAACATTCGATGAGTGAGGTGACATGTTACTCACTTTCCATTGGCTCCCCATGGCGAAGGTACTTGGGAACTTTTAGCCGAGTTCTGGAATGGAAGAGGTTTGTGAGAACAGGACATTTGGCAGCACCACTATACAAACACTTTGCACAGCTTAGAAAAGCTATCACAGCAATACAAACAGCGTCTCTAGAATAATATGCAACATAATTAATTAAAACAGGCTTAAGCACTAATGTATGTAGATAATTGATACACATAGTTTGCACACTAACCACAAAAAAAGTATGTTTTTTAATTACCACCATGCAAAGCTAATGAGTACACACAACTAACACAAATATACATTTAATTTAGACATTTTAATTAGCTGAGCGTGTTCTACAGCTATCACTCTTTTTATTCATAGAAGTTAGAATTAGAGTTAGAATTTGGAGGTAGAATTAGAGTCGGAATTTGGAGTGAGAATTAGAGTAAGAATTAGAGTTAGAAGTTAGAATTAAAGTTAGTTACCTTGAAATACTCCATCAGGGAGCGGGAATACTTTACTGCATGGTCCTTCTTTAGTTTGAACATTCTCAAGTACAGGAGGGATAAACAGCGATTGCTATGGAGATAAGAGCATAATAACGTTCCATTAAATGCAGGACCTACAGTAATACAGTATATCTGGTATTGGCAACATAACAGGCTGTGTATCAATTACAGACATTAAGCATCAAATAAATAACTAAGGAAAATGTGTTTTCTAACACATTAACTTGACATCCATGATGCATGAATATTTCATGTTGTTGTTATCAGATCTACCTCTCTAATTTCTTAGAAAATAAAAGCTAGGAAACAAGAGGCAATAGTCAGACACCAGATGCTTTGGCCATATGCACCACCCCATGACATGACACCAGCACTCTGGCATTAATAAGTCATTACCACACTGCACTTCCTCGTTTCTCCCAATCTAAACCACATCAGCATGTTTTTACACACACGCGCACGTGCACGTACACACACACACGCACACACACACACACACACACACACACTTTGCCTTCTAAAACAAATTACAAGTATACACTGATGGATCATGTCAACCAGTGTCAAATATTTGAATATAATCCCTAATGATGTCAGAACGGTTTACTAACACAGGAATTATGACCTGGGTGTCTCACTCCTACTCTCATCACTGTCTACACTGCTATGACTGAGAGCCTAACCATAACATTCTAACCATAACATTCTAATTCTAAGCATTCCATTCTAACCATAACATTCTAATTCTAACCATGACATTCTAACCCTGACATTCTACTCAGATTATACAATCAATATGACAAGCAGCATATCCCCTGTAGCAGTGTGGTTAGTATACTGTATATGTTGCTAGCCGCCAGGAAATCTTTCATTATCCCTAATAGCTTAATGAAATACAAGAATAATGATCCCCTTTAAGCTGATTAAGTGCTTTAGCAGTGTTTTAAAGCTCCCTTCAAGATACATCCGATTGTCGGGGAGGGATGGCTGAGTGGAGATTTAAATAGTGTTTGAGCGAAGCGGCGGATTTAGCATCTAACGGGTTTGGAAGCCAGCTGGATTTTCTTAAATCAACCCAAACGCCCACACAGTCTAGAGATCCTTGTCCGTCATCACACCCATCAGAGGAATGATGGGTTTCCTTCAACCACACAGAGGTTCACATCAGAAACTATATCAAGGGAAAACTCACCACAATACAGCTAATTTCTTCTCGGCTACTGTTGCTGAGTGACTTGTAAAGTTCTTTAACCTCATGGCATATCTTCAAAAGCAGAAAAGACAAAAACATAAATCAATTAATTAATTAATTTCAGTTCAAATGACACAAAAAGAGAGGATGACTCAATGTCCATAAAGCCAGGGAAGCGTCCATAAAGCCAGGGAAGCATACATTAAGCCAGGGGAGCATACATAAAGCCAGGGAAGCATACATAAAGCCAGGGGAGCATACATAAAGCCAGGGGAGCATCCATAAAGCCAGGAAGCATACATAAAGCCAGGGGAGCATACATAAAGCCAGGGAGCATCCATAAAGCCAGGGGAGCATCCATAAAGCCAGGGGAGCATACATAAAGCCAGGGAGCATACATAAAGCCAGGGAGCATCCATAAAGCCAGGGGAGCATACATTAAGCCAGGGAGCATCCATAAAGCCAGGGAGCATACATAAAGCCAGGGAGCATACATAAAGCCAGGGAGCATACATAAAGCCAGGGAAGCATACATAAAGCCAGGGAGCATACATAAAGCCAGGGGAGCATCCATAAAGCCAGGGAAGCATACATAAAGCCAGGGAGCATACATAAAGCCAGGGAGCATCCATAAAGCCAGGGGAGCATCCATAAAGCCAGGGAGCATACATAAAGCCAGGGAGCATACATAAAGCCAGGGAGCATCCATAAAGCCAGAGAAGCATACATTAAGCCAGGGAGCATCCATAAAAGCCAGGGAGCATACATAAAGCCAGGGAGCATACATAAAGCCAGGGAGCATACATAAAGCCAGGGAAGCATACATAAAGCCAGGGGAAGCATACATAAAGCCAGGGGAGCATCCATAAAGCCAGAGGGCATCCATAAAGCCAGGGACATACATAAAGCCAGGGAAGCATACATTAAGCCAGGGGAGCATACATAAAGCCAGGGGAGCATCCATAAAGCCAGAGGAGCATCCATAAAGCCAGGGAGCATCCATAAAGCCAGGGAGCATACATAAAGACAGGGGAGCATCCATAAAGCCAGGGAAGCATACATTAAGCCAGGGAGCATACATAAAGCCAGGGAAGCATACATAAAGCCAGGGAAGCATACATTAAGCCAGGGAGCATACATAAAGCCAGGGAGCATACATAAAGCCAGGGAGCATCCATAAAGCCAGGGAAGCATACATAAAGCCAGGGAGCATACATAAAGCCAGGGGAGCATCCATAAAGCCAGGGAAGCATACATAAAGCCAGGGAGCATACATAAAGCAAGGAGAGCATACATAAAGCCAGGGGAGCATACATAAAGCCAGGGGGCATCCATAAAACCAGGGGAGCATACATAAAGCCAGGGAGCATACATAAAGCCAGGGGAGCATACATAAAGCCAGGGGAGCATCCATAAAGCCAGGGGAGCATACATAAAGCCAGGGGAACATCCATAAAGCCAGGGAGCATACATAAAGCCAGGGAGCATACATAAAGCCAGGGAGCATTCATAAAGCCAGGGAGCATACATAAAGCCAGGGGAGCATACATAAAGCCAGGGAGCATCCATAAAGCCAGGGAGCATACATAAACCAGGGAGCATCACATAAAGCCAGGGAGCATCCATAAAGCCAGGGAGCATACATAAAGCCAGGGGAGCATACATAAAGCCAGGGAAGCATACATAAAGCCAGGGGAGCATACATAAAGCCAGGGGAGCATACATAAAGCCAGGGAGCATACATAAAGCCAGGGGCATACATAAAGCCAGGGAGCATACATAAAGCCAGGGGAGCATACATAAAGCCGGGAAGCATACATAAAGCCAGGGAGCATCCATAAAGCCAGGAAGCATACATAAAGCCAGGGGAGCATACATAAAGCAAGGAGAGCATACATAAAGCCAGGGGAGCATACATAAAGCCAGGGAGCATCCATAAAGCCAGGGGAGCATACATAAAGCAAGGAGAGCATCCATAAAGCCAGGGGAGCATACATAAAGCAAGGAGAGCATCCATAAAGCCAGGGAGCATACATAAAGCCAGGAAGCATCACATAAAGCCAGGGGAGCATACATAAAGCAAGGAGAGCATACATAAAGCCAGGGAGCATACATAAAGCCAGGGGAGCATCCATAAAGCCAGGGGAGCATACATAAAGCCAGGGGAGCATCCATAAACCAGGGGAGCATCCATAAAGCCAGGGGAGCATACATAAAACTGACGGCCTTGTGTCATTTTCTGTGTCCAATCGTTTTTGAAGAAAATATTTCAATCACCGGTGCATGAACCCCTGGGTCATATGAGGAGTTACAAGGTCCATCTATTTTCATTTTCACTGCCATTAATAAAATTAGGTCCACTAATTGCCTTGACTAGTGGGGTAGACTGGAGCAGGGCTGGATATAATGATGCTCATTTTCACTGAGGGCAGGTGGGGATTGCTGGCCTGAGTGGGGGTGGGAGTGGGAGGGAGGGACACATTGGTGGAGACACAAACCTGATGAGTTCAACTGTCTCAGAGTACATAGTGTATGGAGACTTGGCCTCCAGTGGGTCCCGTTCCATGGCGTTGCCACATTCTATGAACGACAGCGCCCCATCAGCGTAGTTAACAGCTTTGCCATACTTCTCCATCTGTGAAGAAACGACGGAGACATCGAGACCTGATCCGCATTAGAGTCACAACACTACAAGGACACAAAATATTCTCCACACATGAGTTATTTTCCAATTCCTCAGAGTTCTTGTGAAAATAGATATTAAGCTGATTTAATCAGTAGGAAAAATAACTATGCTACATTAATGTTTGGGAAACAGAACATTCTTTTGATCTTCTTCAATTTTCTCGATTACATTACTAAAAATACAAACACACAAAGACCCAAAACACAAAACCAAAGAGCCTATGACAAATAAGAAGCTCATGAGCACACAAGTGTAAAATAAAATATATTTACACACACTCTCCACTGAAAGCACCTCTCAAGCAGGTTCTATCCATTTCAAGTAAGCCACTTTTACTACATACCGACGGGGCTGGTGAAAGATTCATTACAGCTCAACGATTACTGTCATGTAACAAGGGCAATCCAATTCCCTTCATTTTGTATTCATGGATGACTTTACCTCGCAGATCAGATTTATGGCCAAGTGGATGTAACTTCCGATAAAGGACAATGTCTGGGAGATAATTGCTAGAATCAATTATTAGGGCACTATGAGTGTGTTGGTAAATCACGCCCGCCGCATGGGCTCAAGGCCTCTCTGAGGACATTGAAGAGGTGTGAAAGAGACAGATCCCACAGCCTCACTTCAAAAAGACTACAGATCTCCACAAGGGCTCTCCTCTGTACATCTAGCAACATTCTTCCAGATAGGCCCCGTGTCTGTATGTCTGTCTGTCTGTCTGTTATTAAGACCAGTGGTTGTCTGTCAGTTATTAAGACCAGTATACTGTTTGTTATTAAGACCAGTGTCTGTCTCTTATTAAGACCAGTGTCTGTCTGTCTGTAATTAAGACCAGTGTCTGTCTGTCATGTTATTAAGACCAGAGTATGTCTGTTTGTTATTAAGACCAGTGTCTGTCTGTCTGTTATTAAGACCAGTGTCTGTCTGTCTGTAATTAAGACCAGTGTCTGTCTGTCTGTTATTAAGACCAGAGTATGTCTGTTTGTTATTAAGACCAGTGTCTGTCTGTCTGTTATTAAGACCAGAGTCTGTCTGTTTGTTATTAAGACCAGTGTCTGTCTGTTTGTTATTAAGACCAGAGTCTGTCTGTTTGTTATTAAGACCAGTGTCTGTCTGTTTGTTATTAAGACCAGTGTCCGTCTGTCTGTTATTAAGACCAGTGTCTGTCTGTCTGTTATTAAGACCAGTGTCTGTCTGTCTGTTATTAAGACCAGTGTCTGTCTGTCTGTTATTAAGACCAGTGTCTGTCTGTTATTAAGACCAGTGTCTGTCTGTCTGTTATTAAGACCAGAGTCTGTCTGTTATTAAGACCAGTGTCTGTCTGTCTGTTATTAAGACCAGAGTCTGTCTGTTATTAAGACCAGTGTCTGTCTGTCTGTTATTAAGACCAGTGTCTGTCTGTCTGTTATTAAGACCAGTGTCTGTCTGTTATTAAGACCAGTGTCTGTCTGTCTGTTAAGACCAGTGTCTGGCTGTTTATTAAGACCAGTGTCTGTCTGTAATTAAGACCAGTGTCTGTCTGTCTGTAATTAAGACCAGTGTCTGTCTGTCTGTTATTAAGACCAGAGTATGTCTGTTTGTTATTAAGACCAGTGTCTGTCTGTCTGTTATTAAGACCAGTGTCTGTCTGTCTGTTATTAAGACCAGTGTCTGTCTGTTATTAAGACCAGTGTCTGTCTGTCTGTTATTAAGACCAGTGTCTGTCTGTTTGTTATTAAGACCAGTGTCTGTCTGTCTGTTAATAAGACCAGTGTCTGTCTGTCTGTTATTAAGACCAGAGTCTGTCTGTCTGTTATTAAGACCAGTGTCTGTCTGTTTGTTATTAAGACCAGTGTCTGTCTGTTTGTTATTAAGACCAGTGTATGTCTGTCTGTTATTAAGACCAGTGTCTGTCTGTTTGCTATTAAGACCAGTGTCTGTCTGTTTGACATTATTAAGACCAGTGTCTGTCTGTCTGTTATTAAGACCAGTGTCTGTCTGTCTGTTATTAAGACCAGAGTCTGTCTGTCTGTTATTAAGACCAGTGTCTGTCTGTCTGTTATTAAGACCAGTGTCTGTTTGTTATTAAGACCAGTGTCTGTTTGTTTGTTATTAAGAATCAGTGTCTGTCTGTTATTAAGACCAGTGTCTGTCTGTCTGTTATTAAGACCAGTGTCTGTTTGTTGTTAAGACCAGTGTCTGTCTGTCTGTTATTAAGACCAGTGTCTGTCTGTCTGTTAATAAGACCAGTGTCTATCTGTCTGTTATTAAGACCAGTGTCTGTCTGTTATTAAGACCAGTGTCTGTCTGTCTGTTATTAAGACCAGTGTCTGTCTGTCTGTTAATAAGACCAGTGTCTGTCTGTTTGTTATTAAGACCAGAGTCTGTCTGTCTGTTATTAAGACCAGTGTCTGTTATTAAGACCACTGTCTGTCTGTTTGTTATTAAGACCAGTGTCTGTCTGTCTGTTATTAAGACCAGTGTCTGTTTGTCTGTTATTAAGACCAGTGTCTGTCTGTCTGTTATTAAGACCAGTGTCTGTCAGTCTGTTGTTAAGACCACTGTCTGTCTGTTTGTTATTAAGACCAGTGTCTGTCTGTTATTATTCTCGTGTAAGTCGCTCTGGATAAGAGCGTCTGCTAAATGACTTAAATGTAAATGTAAATGTAAATGTAAATGTTATTAAGACCAGTGTCTGTTTGTCTGTTGTTAAAACCTTTTGGTGTTTGGGGGCAGTATTTTCATTTTTTTGTAAACCTGTCACTTAGTCCGACCGAGGTGGTTCGGGAACGTAACTATTGTGAGCACCCTGTGGTGCATTGGTGCTATTAAAGACGCACAGCATTGAACTCTCTGTCTCCTGCATTTGACTCCACACCCCGCGAATACCCGGAGCATTACAAAACCGTTCCCGTTTTACACTGGATATTTTGCCAGGAAAAGATGCTAGAATATGCATATAATTTGGATTATAGCTTTGGATAGAAAAACACTCTCACATTTCCAAAACTGTAAAGATATTGTCTGTGAGTATAACAGAACTGATGTTGCAGCGAAAGCCTGGAGAAAAATCCAATCCGGAAATGCCCCAGGTTTTGAAAGCGCTGCGTTCCAATGACTCCCTGTATGGCTGTGAATGTACCATCAACGAGCTTACGCTTTCTACGTATTCCCCAAGGTGTCTACAGCATTGTGACATAGTTTTACGCATTTCTGTTGAAGAATAGCCGTAACGAGGCCACATTGCGTAAGTGGTCACATGGTGGCTCCGAGAGAGATTCTCGTGTAAATTGCAGAGGTAGCCATTACTCCAATCGGTCCTAGAGAAAAAGGAATTGTCCCGATGGATATATTTATCGAATAGATATTAGAAAAACACCTTGAGGGTGGATTCTAAACAACGTTTGCCATGTTTCTGTCAATATTATGGAGCTAATTTGGAATAGTTTTCGGCGTTGTGGTGACTGCAATTTCCGGGGCGATTTCCCAGCCAAACGTGAAGAACAAACAGAGCTATTTCGCCTGCAAAAATAATCTTTTGGGAAAACATGAACTTTGGCTGTCTACCTGGGAGTCTCGTGAGTGAAAACATCCGAAGTTCATCAAAGGTAAACTATTTAATTTGATTGCTTTTCTGATTTCCGTGACAAGTTTGCCTGCTGCTAGCAAGGCATAATGCTATGCTAGGCTATGATAAACTTACACAAATGCTTGTCTAGCGTTGGCTGAAAAGCATATTTTGAAAATCTGAGATGACAGGGTGATTAACAAAAGGCTCAGCTGTGTTCCAATATATTTCACTTGTGATTTTCATGAATAGAATATTTTCTAGGAAGATTTATGTCCGTTGTGCGTTATGCTAATTAGTGTCAGAAGATGATAACGGTCCCGTTCATGGAGCAGGCGTCACTACAGGTTAAGACCAGTGTCAGTCTGTCTGTATATTAATACCAGTGTCAGTCTGTCTATTATTAAGACCAGTGTCTGGCTGAGACAATGTCAAAAATATTCTCTACCAAAGTAAATGCTGTATTAAATGGTTTAAATACATTTTGCGGTGACTAATAAAACAACAGCTTACCAGTGCATCTGCTTTGTGCTTCAGTTTCTTGGCTTCCTGCATGTAGTAGTCTGCAGTGTGAACTCTGTGGAGAACACATGCATTGAGAATATGTCAGTCATGTCAGTGATGTTGGAAATATAAATCTGTTTACAGTTGTGTGACTGCCTGGATTGCTTAAGGACAATGTTGTCCTCCAAATGCTAATATGTTTCATTTTGAATGATCAATATAGAGGAACTACGACTTTGTAATCACATCCCACACACGCCACAACTTCCCACAAGTTCTGTTCTGTTCCATTTTAATCATGTTTGAGACTTAAATTAGTACATACATGTCATTCAATCTGTCAGTACATCATGTCATTCAATCCGTCAGTACATCATGTCAATCTGTCAGTACATCAAGTCATTCAATCTGTCAGTACATCAAGTCATTCAATCTGTCAGTATATCATGTCGTTCAATCTGTCAGTACATCATGTCATTCAATCTGTCAGTACATCATGTCATTCAATCTGTCAGTACATCATGTCGTTCAATCTGTCAGTACATCATGTCATTCAATCTGTCAGTACATCATGTCATTCAATCTGTCAGTACATCAAGTCATTAAATCTGTCAGTATATCATGTCATTCAATCTGTCAGTACATCATGTCATTCAATCTGTCAGTACATCATGTCATTAAATCTGTCAGTACATCATGTCATTCAATCTGTCAGTACATCATGTCATTCAATCTGTCAGTACATCAAGTCATTCAGTCTGTCAGTACATCATGTCATTCAAATCTGTCAATACATCATGTCATTCAATCTGTCAGTACATCATGTCATTCAATCTGTCAGCACATCATGTCATTCAAATCTGTCAGTACATCAAGTCATTCAATCTGTCAGTATATCATGTCATTCAATCTGTCAGTACATCATGTCATTCAATCTGTCAGTACATCATGTCAATCTGTCAGTACATCATGTCATTCAATCTGTCAGTACATCAAGTCATTCAGTCTGTCAGTACATCATGTCATTCAAATCTGTCAGTATATCATGTCATTCAAATCTGTCAGTACATCATGTCATTCAAATCTGTCAGTACATCAAGTCATTCAATCTGTCAGCATATCATGTCAGAGACAAAAAACACAATATGTGTTTTTGGAGTGTTTGGAGAATTTAGTTAGTCATAAGTACTTGTTATTGAGCGTTAGCTTCGGTCTTCTTGGCTCCATGTGGTCCATGGACAGAGATGAGGGGTTGGACCAAAGGTCGGAATCAGACTGACCGTTACCATGGAAACTGCCAGATGGTTTGCTGTGGGTATCTTCCTCCTGTGAGATGGAGGGGTCAATTAAAATGCTAATTAGCATCCAGCAGTAAGTCTAATCATACTGTAAGGATTCATCTTGGTGATTTGGACTGCCGTTACATGTGTGGCCATGGTGTATTTTTTTCTGTCCTGGCTTTAAACATATTCAGCCATTTCCCTCTCTTCAAGGCTGTTTATAACTCCTTTCAAAGGGTAATTAGATTAGATTTGCAAAAACACAGGAAATAGTGGTAGAAGCCTGGAGCAGAGAAATAATCTGCAGCAACAGCACCGTCTTCCAACTTCTCTGCACAATGAATTGTAGAAGACACGTTCTCGTAGCAAACGGAGTGGACGCAAAAGTATCACACTTTAAACATTTTACATTTAAAAAATGTTGCTCGATAATTGATTATGATAGCAGTACAAAAGTAATAAATACCATTTTACTGTATAATAACGCCGAAGAACAACAGCTTTCCCTACTCACACTGCTTGTCTTGGAATGTGAGAAGAATTTTGCTCTCTCCTTTGCTGTGGTGCTTGTGTGAGGAAGAGGAGGATGAGGAGGAGGAGAAGGGGGCAGAGAGCAGCTGAGGGCGGGTAGTAATAAGGGCGCCGCTAGCGCCGCCTCCTGGCTGAAGGAAGAACACTCGCTGGTCCTGCGCTGGCGGGAGGGAGGCTCGTCAGAGAGGGCGACAGCAGGGGAGGCAGCAGCTCTCTCTTCCTGGGCTGTTTCCTCAGAGAGCTGGGATTAGACAAACCCAGAAACACTTATGAATGCTTATGTATTGCTTATGAAGTGTTATGACCCCCCCCCAATAATGTGAGTTGCAAACCAATCTCAACTGCTATGTCATCAAAGTGGTGGATGGATGAAAAAATGAGAAATGACTTGACTGTCTGAGGTATTTGTAAATTGAGAAGTACAGGCATTATGTGCAGGCCTGAAAGAAAGCAGCTGTCCTTAGAACATTATGTTTGTCAGAATGAATGATTATTTCTGCTTTTATTATAAGACTAATTCAATGCAGCACTATACAGGTAAGGCATAAAGTACAGATACTTCTCAGTGTCTGTTGGGTTTCATAAAAGAGCATATCCAACTGAAGATCAACCAATGGAACCAAGATTTAAAAAGAACTGACGTTGGCATAAGATGGAGTGAAAGTTTGAGCATAACTAACAAAATTGTACGCTTAATCCAGTTTAAACTAATATATATAGAATGTATTACACAAAATGCACAGATTTAACAGTACAATGGCAGAGTCATGTGTCAAGTGTACAACTAATAATGATTCAATAATCCATGCTTTCTAGGAATGCTATAAAGTTCAGAAGTTGTGGGCGGAGCTAGAAAGTTACAATATAAACATACTTTTAATCTGCCTGTGTGCATATTTCAAGACATGACTTATGGGGGTGTAGTGAGATACCAATGGGCTGTAAAATTATTTTCTCATCACTCATCAAAAACGTATACTAAAAATTAGGAAGTCAATCAATCCGCCATCCTTAATACAATGAAAAAAATCAAATGATTTGTTATTGAAATTGCATGGGCGACTGAGAAAAACAAACTGGTTCAATTTGAGGTCATGTGACAAACATTAATGCAGGCACTAGGGATGGGATTGTGACAGGCGGGTCTGGACAGATGAGACATGGCCATTGTTTGTATGTGTCCGTAAGTTGTCGGTACGTATGTATATGTTGGTTTTGTTCTTTGAATGTAAAAAAAGAACAAAAAGGAGTATATCAATGATATTTAATATAATTTAAACATATCCTTTTGGCTTTGTTTAAAACCATAAAACCATTTACATTTTGACACATTATTTTTCAGTGCCTGACCCTCTAAGGAGGCAGCCAAGAAATAGGACTAGAAATAACCCTGTAGTGCACTGAGGGGTCAGAATATTGATTGATCAGGCAGTGGAACGGCAGTTTGTTGAGACAGAAAGCACTTAGATTCACAGTCCTTCTAATATCCACTCCTGCTCCAGAAACCTGGCCCCTCAGAGGGGAACCCAGCAGACTGCAGTCTGGATCCATGTGTGTGTGTGTGTGTGTGTGTGTGTGTGTGTGTGTGTGTGTGTGTGTGTGTGTGTCTACGTGGGGATTCTATTAACAATAACATTTCCTCAATTTCTCCATGTTAACAGTTAAGATACAGGTAAGGAAGCTGCTGTTATATAGTTTCCTCAAAGTCATTATTGAGTTTAAAACCAGCAAGAATGTAAAGCAGCAGCGAAAAACCTCGCCTCCTCCTGCAGCTACTATATTTTTCACATTGTTTGCAACAACAGATTATTTTCGCCCCCTTTCCCTAAACTCGTGGGGATTTTATATATGAGAAAAAAAAATTAGCTGGCGCAAGAGCGCCTGAAGCAGCAACGGGGGAAACACAGTCAGAAACCTCATTAGGATTATGTTGCTCAGGTTATTTGTCAACAGCAGCATATTTTGTCTTGTTTCATAGGCCGGAAAATGAGCAGAACCCTGGTCGGTTTAACGGAATTAATACAAAGCATCTTTACACTCCAATCTGATTAAAAGGCTTTGAGGTTGTCTAAATTCAACTGATTTAAAGGCTTCAGCCCAGACCAAAGGGTTCAATATTTCTGCACTAGATACCCGTAGCAGCTCATATATCACAGCGCTGGGTAATCATATTAAATATATGTTGTGATTAGTGGTCAAGCTCAGCTAGCGGACACTCCATCCTCCGGACTCACTACACTCGACCCCCGACCCTTGTCACCAGCGTCCCTTTGATGAGCAGTAGGTCTCCGCAGCGCTAATTAAATATCTAAAATTAGCTTTAGCGCCCTTGTCGGTGTCATGTTACCTTAACGCTGTAGGACACAGGACACAGCACAGAGCTACCAGCAGCTAAGGGTATACCATACTGAAACATCACTGCTCCTGTAGCTCCGAGCATCCTCTCTGAGGAGGATCTACACTGGTTGGACGTAGCCATTCACAACACATACAGCACTACCACCCATAAGAGAAAAACCAACAGCCTATATGTACACTGTGGACATCCATAATGAATGTATATCCCTGTAACCATTTACTGTAGATAACAGGTATGCTCTATATTCCTTTTTCTCATCCAGTAACCATAGTGATGAGTAAGTACTGCACAGTGAGCGGTTCTGCGACACTTACTCTTTTGTGCTAATGTTCTTGTGGTTT
Source organism: Oncorhynchus masou masou (assembly GCF_036934945.1). Taxonomy (NCBI): domain Eukaryota; kingdom Metazoa; phylum Chordata; class Actinopteri; order Salmoniformes; family Salmonidae; genus Oncorhynchus; species Oncorhynchus masou. Next base: position 11,989 of record NW_027011127.1, on the reverse strand, counting down.
GTGAATGGGTGATGCACGGGGGAAGAAGCATGGAGTCTTTCTCCAACCGTAGAATTCTTGCTCCGCCCGACAGCGTTACAATGGTCCGACTAAAGAACACACACACAAACAGCACAGTCAGCATTGAACATATCAGCACTTTCTCACTGCTCATCGTGGACACACTCCAACCACTGTCCCACAAACCAATGTAATAACAGTTAGTACCTAGAGAGAAAAAGAGTGAGAAAGGTTCTGCACTTGCCTTGTGTTTCCTTGGCCTTGCTTTGGGGTTTCTCAACAGGGGTAGACTGTTGACTGGCGGGGGGACTGGCGTCTGTGCTTGGTGCTGGGTTCCAGTGTTCTGGGGCTCAACCTTCACAGGAGGGGCTCAGGGGGTCCTGTCCTGGGATTCTAGACAGGAAGCTCAGCTTTCCCGATTTCCTCACCCACAGTGACTTGATGTCCCCAAAGTCCCTTGAGAGAGGGGACAACAGTTCGTTCTGGATTATGGGGACAGGGGTCAAGAGGGTCTTCCAGTAAGCCCCCAACCACACCAGGGTCTGGGATAGAGATGGAAGTGCTGTGCAGGTGCTGGTAAGGCTACTGGACACTCAGGAGATTGGTCACGTGGAGAGTCTGCAGGCTGCTGGGACCTGGGCAGGGGAGGGTTAGGGACCCTGATCAGATCCTCTGTTCAGAGTGGCACTCAGACGACGAAGACCTGCCTCGATGAACTCCTTGGACTTGGGGGAGGATCCTGCTGGTGGGCCCCCTGTGCTTCTTCTGTCCAAGACTGGGGCTGGGGGAGGATGAGCTGGAGTAGTAGTAGGGTAGTGGTGGTGCGAGGTTCCTTCCTAGGGGCAGCTTTCCCACTGGTGCCCTTGGTCCTGGACTTGGGCGGCTCCAGAAGAGGCGGAGGCTCCTTCTCCTTAGGGTGGTGCTGATGGAGGGGTTGATGGGCTTGGACCAGGAGCTGTGTTCTTCCAGGCTGATGAGCGCTCCACTTTCTTTGGCTGCTTCTTTCCAATGCTGCGTCTGGCTGGGGCCGGGGCTCCACCACCACCGCTGCTGGGGACTTTGAACTTGCCCTCTGAGACCTTTGGTCCAGTCTGGGCTTGGCCTTCTCTCGGATGGGGGCTGAGGAGGGCCCGTTCCCTTGGCGTCGGTCTGGGCCAGCAGGACGGTGGGCCCAGGCTTGCTTCTTCCTGGGGGCCAGGTCCTGGCTCCCAGGTGCCTGCTGGCTGTGGTCAGGCTGGGAGCTGCAGAGCCCATGGCTCTTCTCTCTGACTGGGTACTGATAAGTGCTTTATTGTGTGGGGTCACTTTGTTCAGCCACTTATCCAGCTGCCATTTGTTTGTTGATGGAAGTTCAGGCTGTGTGAGAACAAAAGAAGATCAAGGACAAAGAATATACAGTTAGATAGATCCACGTTTAGTTTGATAGTAGACTACATAGCTTCCATAAAACACTGTGTTGACTCATGAAAGTAAATGATAATTCAATTGTCTCTTCAGAGCTATATGCTATCAAACCAACGAGCCAATGTCCTGATGAAGAGACCATTAAAATAGACTCTCAGAAACTCATGAATGACTGAGTAGTGCCCCAAATTGTCCTTGTGCTAGTCTCCGACCATGCCATCTCACATCGCTTGTTTTGTACCATTATGCCCGACGACAAGTAGAAGTGTTTCATTTGAAATCATAAATACTGTCCTGAATGATTGAAATGATAGCAAATCATTCGAAAGGAAATGTTGGAAATTAATTGACTAAGGAATTAAAACCACTGAGTATAAAACAGGGAATAACACATACTTTCCCTTTCACTCTTCCTCTCTGAAAGGCCCAGCCTTTAAATCCCATCTAACATGGCTTCCGGAAAACTCCTGTGTTTTCAGTAAAACATCAGTGGAGTGCACTTAGAGAGGGAATGAGACATCCTTAAAGACGGACAGGCCTGTTTCCTGGCCCACCTGTCTGTTCCAATTGGCTCTTCCTTGGTGGACAGAAAGTCATATGACCTGTAGAGGGCGCCCAGATGCACTGTGGTAAATATTTACCCGGGTCTAACACTCAGTGCTCCTCTGTGGAATACTACTCTGCCTGGCCCTTGATCTGCTTAAACTGCCATGCAAGCAGTCGAAGTCACTTTACTACCATCAACTGCAACAACCGAAAGAGGGAAAGTTGCTACTAAGTCGGCTAGTTTAATCCTATCAAAATAATAGTGATATTAGAGTAGATGGGGGTTTTCATCCCTGGATCAAAATGTTGTACTAGTGGTATTAGTGTAATACAGTGTGTTTCTGTAGCCTAAAATAATAGGATAAATGTTTTTCCCTATGGTATAACACAGGTTGAGTATTGGTTGATGGCACAGTGAAAAGAATCTGACTATCCCGGTTGGTTGGTACAATACAGTAAGGAGCGATTGTGTTATACCTCTGGGGTGGCGGTCCTGGGAGGCCTCGAGCACTCGCGTAACTGAGCTGCTCTCACTGGTCTGAATCCGACTCGGAGCTGCTCTCTGATTCACTGAGCTGGCCGAGGCGCCACTAGAGTGGCCCGGGTCACTGGTCCGAGACGTGGGCCACAGGGATGCTGGGTAGGAGAGATTTAGGAGAAAGAACGAGAGAAGAAAGAGAAAGAGAGATAGAGAGAAAGAGAGAGAACATGTAGAGAAGGACATAGAGAGAGAAAAAGTATATATGTTTGTATAGATAAACATTTACTGTGTGATAGACAAAGCTTTACTGTAGCCTCATATTTCAGCAGCACTACCTAGCCCTCTGTGACCCCGGACTGATCTCATTCCACTGGCGTGTGACTAATGCACTGATGCGCTGTGACGCAGATTTCTTTTGTGTCATCATTTTGCTAAGAGCAGCCTTGTGCTCTGCTTCATGTTTGACGCCAGCCACACGCCCGGCCTTGTGCTCTCTGCCCAGCACTCAGCGCCGTGGTGCTGGCTCGCTCAGCAGTGACACAGAGTTGGTCGCGATGAGTCCGCCTGTCATTGACATGACTCCCAGATCCACACAGCCTAAAGACAGCTGAGACAGCCCCATCAATCACACAGCATCTCTCTCTCTCTTTCTCTCTCTCTCAACAAAGCAAACTGTTATTAAGAGAATAATGCATCTGACATCTGATTAGCAATTTCATCAAATACATCATATACAGTGACAAGAAAAAGTATGTGAACCCTTTGGAATTACCTGGATTTCTGCATAAATTGGTCATAAAATTCGACCTGATCTTCATCTAAGTCACAACAATAGACAAACATAGTCTGCCTAAACTAATAACACAACAATTATACGCTGTCATGTTTTCATTGAACACACCATGTAAACATTCACAGTGCAGGGTGGGAAAAGTATGTTAACCCTTAGATTTTTAATAATTGGTTGACCCTCCTTTGGCAGCATTAACCTCAACCAAACGTTTTCTGTAGTTGTGTATCAGACCTCACAACGGTCAGGAGGAATTTTGGACCATTCCTCTTTACAAAACTGTTTCAGTTCAGCAATATTCTTGGGATGATCTGGTGTGAACCGCTCTTGAGGTCATGTCACAGCATCTCAATCGGGTTATTGTGGACTCAGACTGGCCACTCCAGAAGGAGTATTTTCTTCTGTTGAAGCCATTCTGTTGTTGATTTACTTCTGTGTTTTGGGTCGTTGTCCTGTTGCATCACCCAACTTCCGTTGAGCTTCAATTGACGGACAGATAGCCTAACATTCTCCTGCAAAAATGTCTGATAAACTTGGGAATTCATTTACCGTCAATGATAGCAAGCTGTCCAGCCCTGAGGCAGCAAAGCAGCCCCAAACCATGATGCTCCCTTCAACCATATTTTACAGTTGGGATGAGGTTCAGATGTTGGTGTGCTGTGCCTTTTTTTCTCCATACATAGTGTTGTGTTCCTTCCAAAACAACTCAACTTTAGTTTCATTTATCCACAGTGTATTTTGGAACATATCCTGGAACATCTAGGTGCTCTTTTGCGAACTTCAGAAGTGCAGCAATGTTTTTTTGGACAGCAGTGTCTTCTTCCATGGTGTCCTCCAATGATCACCATTCTTGTTTACTGTTTCACATATCGTAGCCTTGTCAGCAGAGATGTTACCATGTTCCAGAGATTTCTGTAAGTCTATAGCTGACACTAGGATTCTTCTTAACCTCATTGGGCATTCTGCACTGTGCTCTTGCAGTCATCTTTGCAGGACGGCCACTCTTAGGGAGAGTAGCAACAGTGCTGAACTTTCTCCATTTATAGACAATTTGTCTTACCGTGGACTGATGAACATTACAGCTTTTAGAGATACTTTTGGAACCATTTCCAGCTTTATGCAAGTCAACAATTCTTAGTCTTAGGTCTTCTTAGATCTCTTTTGTTCTAGGCATGGTTCACATCAGGCAATGCTTCATGTGAATAGCAAACTCAGATGTTGTCAGTGTTGTTTATATTGCAGGGCAGCTCTAACCAACATCTCCAACCTCATCTCATTGATTGACTCCATAGGTTAGCTGAGTCCTGACTCCAATGAGCTTTAGGCAGCTAATAGCCTTGGGGTTCAGATTACGTTTCAACCTTACACTGTGAATGTTTCAATGATGTATTCAATATAGACAAGAAAAATACAATCATTGGTGTGTTGTTTGTTTCAGGACACTGTATTTGTCTATTGTTGTGACTTAGATGAAGATCAGATCAAATTTTTGAGCACATTTATGTCGAAATCCAAGTAATTCCAAAGGGTTCACATACTTTGTCTTGGGTAACTGTAACTGCAGAACAAAGGAAATTGACATCATGCTTTATAATAAGCAATTTATTCTCCCTATTGAAAGTGTCAACACTAGACTAGCTGAAGAAGATGTTGCAGGGGTGTATGGTACTGTGGGTCTGCTGGAGAAGGTAACAGGTCTAGCGGTTGATGATAAATGCCTTCAGGAGGCCGTTTGCTTTCTCACCACTACGTACTTAATATTCCACACTCTTCAACTCTCTGTCATGCTACTGGTTCATCTGTTGGATCCGCTTTCAACACAATAAAACCCACACAACTGAACGCAGGAGGATGGAGGCCCGTTAATTGTGAGGACGGCTCGTGCTAATGGCAGAAGTGGAATTGGTGGAATGGTATAAAATACAACAAACACATGGTTTCCATGTGTTTGATGCCATTCTGTTGGCTCTCCTCCAGGCATTATTGTGATCCGTCCTCCTCAGCAGCAGCCTCCACTGCTACTGAAGCCATCTAAAGACGCTCCACCCACTATAGTCTAAAGACCGTGAGGAGGGACCAGAGACACACTGGACAGGACAGTGGAAATTAAGATGATGATGTAATGATGGGGGTCTTTTTGTCAACTCCCCATTGATGATTGTGTTTTTCTGTACAGGGTGATGGGGCACATGGCAGCTTGGAGATCAAATCTAGATATGGCACTTTGTGCTGTGGCACTAGGTTATGGGACATAGCTGTGGCACTAGGTTATGGGACATAGCTGTGGCACTAGGGACATAGCTGTGGCACTAGGTTATGGGACAGCTGTGGCACTAGGTTATGGGACATAGCTGTGGCACTAGGTTATGGGACATAGCTGTGGCACTAGGTTATGGGACATAGCTGTGGCACTAGGCTATGGGACATAGCTGTGGCACTAGGTTATGGGACACAGCTGTGGCACTAGGCTCTGGGACATAGCGGTGGCACTAGGTTATGGGACATAGCTGTGGCACTAGGCTCTTGGACATAGCCACAGCACTAGGCTCTGGGACATAGCTGTGGCACTAGGCTCTGCAGTGAAACACAGCCATGTGTCAAATAACTACACTGTGCCATGGACCAATAGCTATTTACTAACGTCCAGCTTGTCTGAGCCATGTCAAGTCCTTAAAGAAGTAGCTAACTCTCCTGCCCCCAGGGCTTGCCTTGTGGCCGTTTGGTTCCAAAGCAGAATTCTGAGGCTCACAGCCAGTTCAGGTTAATAATTAAAGATAAAGGAAGAGGACAAGGCCCTGTGGGTAATATAGTGTGGCATGGTGTTCCTATGCCCTGCCTTAGCAGTGCCCGCCACTGCCCATTGCTAGTAGGATGGCAGAGTAGGAGGAGGACAAGGCCCTGTGGGTAATATAGTGTGGCATGGTGTTCCTATGCCCTGCCCTAGCAGTGCCCGCCACTGCCCATTGCTAGTAGGATGGCAGAGTAGGAGGAGGACAAGGCCCTGTGGGTAATATAGTGTGGCATGGTGTTCCTATGCCCTGCCCTAGCAGTGCCCGCCACTGCCCATTGCTAGTAGGATGGCAGAGTAGGAAGAGGACAAGGCCCTGTGGGTAATATTGTGTGGCATGGTGTTCCTATGCCCTGCCCTAGCAGTGCCCGCCACTGCCCATTGCTAGTAGGATGGCAGAGTAGGAAGAGGACAAGGCCCTGTGGGTAATATAGTGTGGCATGGTGTTCCTATGCCCTGCCCTAGCAGTGCCCGCCACTGCCCATTGCTAGTAGGATGGCAGAGTAGGAGGAGGACAAGGCCCTGTGGGTAATATAGTGTGGCATGGTGTTCCTATGCCCTGCCCTAGCAGTGCCCGCCACTGCCCATTGCTAGTAGGATGGCAGAGTAGGAGGAGGACATGGCAACCCAACAGTAAAGGACAGTAAAGGACCATCGATCTACACACATCACTCTGAGATAACCCTAGCTGAAATGACAAGGCAACCACTGACAGATCCATGGCGTACTAGGAATAGTTCTAAGAATACCCTCTTTTTCTACATTCCATTTTTTTTAATGTAGCGGCAGGGTAGCCTAGTGGTTAGAGCGGTGGACTCGTAACCGGAAGGTTGGGAGTTCAAACCCCCGAGCTGACAAGGTACAAATCTTCCCACTGGGAACAGTGGGTTAACAGGCAGTTAATCCACTGTTCCCAGGCCGTTATTGAAAATAAGAATTTGTTCTTAACTGACTTGCCTGGTTAAATAAAGGTAAAAAAAATGTAAGTAGAATTACTGTGGCTTTCTCCAATACCCAAGTGTTGTCCATGTCATTCTCTGGAAGAAGAAACGGAATTAGTATCCTAGGTCCCATTAAAGTGTTTAAAATAGACATTTTGAGAGATTCTTTCTTTCACCACTCAGTCTCTCCAAGTAGTGCTTGTAAATAATTAAATAAAATAAATAATTAATAAAAAGGAAGCGCTAATGTTCTATTTGAGAGCGTGAAGAATAGCAGCGTAGTAAGGTCACTTCACTTCCTCCTTGTCCACTGATTATGGTGAGCCTCAGCTGACAGCTTGAGGAATCCTGTGGTGAACTGTCTAAAATAAGGGCTGGGTGGCCTTTAGAACAATGGCTGTCTGCTTTGGGTGTGTTCACCCTCTAGTCTAGCTCTTACTGACCCGGACCGTTAACAGGCCTGCTCTCAGAACACCTCTCCCACCTCTCAAACCTGTTTTGTTATCTCAAAATGCGGAATAACGAGCTGCCTTTCTCACAGCAGACTATAAAGACATTTAGAAAAACCTCCTCTGTCCATGGAACTGGCTGTTCCAACCAGAGTGATGGAATTCACGTGGCAGGCAGGGAAAATAATGACTCATTTGCTGCCGTAACACATCATCCCCGTTTTAGACGAAGGTTATTGACATACAACAGAGAAAATAAACAAACAGCTGCACACGCCTCTAATGCAGACGACTACTATAATGTGTTTCAATCACCGCTCTGAAGGGCCTCACGTTATCTCACACATTTAGATTTGAACACCAAACGTGGCACTATTAATCTGCGATAATTTAAGTAAATAAACAAATGGCATTCATAATTAATGGGTTTTCCAATTTCTTCCTCATTCCAAAACAAACTGGATGGAGGGCCTTCAGGAACAGACTGGGAGAGGAGGAAAGAAGTGTCTCCCAGCAGAGAGACAGTAGCCCAAGGCAAACTCCAGACAAACCCAGGCTCCACACAAGGACCTCTGGGAATGTGATAGGAGGGTACTCAAAATCAACATCTTCTAACTCACCACACAGTACCAGTGCATATATTTCACCATTTATGCCAGCTAATTCATTTGAGTCTCACGATTCTTCACGGAGCTGTCCAGATATAGATTCACAGTGAGTTTTAAAGAGGCGGCAGCTCTACTGTATCAATCCATGGAGTCACATTACTTCAGATTATCTACAGTTATGTACAACTCTTTGAACAAGACGCTGCCAGACAGACCCAGACAGAATCCTTATGTAGTCATTACACAAACCAAATGTCTTTGGAGCATTCATTAAACATTTAATAAATAAGTCAAGTTAGATATTTAAAACTGTTTACCCCATAAATTCATTTAGTAATGAAGCACCACCGATAAATCCATGATTATCGAAAACTTCAACAAGCATTTCTCAACGGCTGGCCATGCTTTCCGCCTGGCTACTCCAACCTCAGCCAACAGCTCCGCCCCCACCGCAGCTTCTCGCACAAGCCCTCCCAGGTTCTCCTTTACCCAAATCCAGATAGCAGATGTTCTGAAAGAGCTGCAAAACCTGGACCCGTACAAATCAGCTGGGCTTGACAATCTGGGCCCTCTATTTCTGAAACTATCCGCCGCCATTGTCGCAACCCCTATTACCAGCCTGTTCAACCTCTCTTTCATATCGTCTGAGATCCCCAAGGATTGGAAAGCTGCCGCAGTCATCCCCCTCTTCAAAGGACCCAAACTGTTACAGACCTATATCCATCCTGCCCTGCCTATCTAAGGTCTTCGAAAGCCAAGTCAACAAACAGGTCACTGACCATCTCGAATCCCACCGTACCTTCTCCGCTGTGCAATCTGGTTTCCGAGCCGGTCACGGGTGCACCTCAGCCACACTCAAGGTACTAAACGATATCATAACCGCCATCGATAAAAGACAGTACTGTGCAGCCGTCTTCATCGACCTTGCCAAGGCTTTCGTCAATCACCATATTCTTATCGGCAGACTCAGTAGCCTCGGTTTTTCGGATGACTGCCTTGCCTGGTTCACCAATTACTTTGCAGACAGAGTTCAGTGTGTCAAATCGGAGGGCATGCTGTCTGGTCCTCTGGCAGTCTCTATGGGGGTGCCCCAGGGTTTAATTCTCGGGCCGACTCTTTTCTCTGTATATATCAATGATGTTGCTCTTGCTGCGGGCGATTCCCTGATCCACCTCTACGCAGACGACACCATTCTATATACTTCCAGCCCGTCCTTGGACACTGTGCTATCTAACCTCCAAACGAGCTTCAATGCCATACAACACTCCTTCCGTGGCCTCCAACTGCTCTTAAACGCTAGTAAAACCAAATGCATGCTTTTCAACCGATCGCTGCCTGCACCCACATGCCCGGCAGAGCATCACCACCCTGGATGGTTCTGACATTGAATATGTGGACACCTATAAGTACCTAGGTGTCTGGCTAGACTGTAAACTCTCCTTCCAGACTCATATCAAACATCTCCAATCGAAAATCAAATCAAGAGTCGGCTTTCTATTCCGCAACAAAGCCTCCTTCACTCACTCCGCCAAACTTACCCTAGTAAAACTGACTATCCTACCGATCCTCGACTTGGCGATGTCATCTACAAAATTGCCTCCAACACTCTACTCAGCAAACTGGATGCAGTTTATCACAGTGCCATCCGTTTTGTCACTAAAGCGCCTTATACCACCCACCACTGCGACTTGTATGCTCTAGTCGGCTGGCCCTCGCTACATATTCGTCGCCAGACCCACTGGCTCCAGGTCATCTACAAGTCCATGCTAGGTAAAGCTCCACCTTATCTCAGTTCACTGGTCACGATGGCAACACCCATCCGTAGCACGCGCTCCAGCAGGTGTATCTCACTGATCATCCCTAAAGCCAACACCTCATTTGGCCGCCTTTCGTTCCAGTACTCTGCTGCCTATGACTGGAACGAATTGCAAAAATCCCTGAAGTTGGAGACTTTTATCTCCCTCACCAACTTCAAACATGTGCTATCTGAGCAGCTAACCGATCGCTGCAGCTGTACATAGTCTATTGGTAAATAGCCCACCCATTTTCACCTACCTCATCCCCATACTGTTTTTATTTATTTACTTTTCTGCTCTTTTGCACACCAATACACACACCTGTACATGACCATCTGATCATTTATCACTCCAGTGCTAATCTGCAAAATTGTAATTATTCGCCTACCTCCTCATGCCTTTTGCACACAATGTATATAGACTCCCATTTTTTTGTACTGTGTTATTGACTTGTTAATTGTTTACTCCATGTGTAACTCTGTGTTGTCTGTTCACATTGCTAAGCTTTATCTTGGCCAGGTCGCAGTTGCAAATGAGAACTTGTTCTCAACTAGCCTACCTGGTTAAATAAAGGTGAAAAAAAAATCCAGGCCAGTGCAATTTGGAGAAAAAAGGGATATTTACAACTCAATATATCTCACTCACTCATATACATACATACATACATACATACATACATACATACATACATACATACATACATACATACATTCATACGTGAGCAATATCTATCTATCTATCTATCTATCTATCTATCTATCTATCTATATTTATCTATCTCCAATGGGATCATCAAGGGTCACAACAAGGCCAACCACCAGCGATCCCGCGGCCAGGGGCTGGTTGAATTGGCAGCTTTAGGAACAGTCTGCTATCGATGTGTGATTTTCTCCTTCTATTTACACTGATACCATAATCCTCGATCAATAAGGCCAATAGACAGAGGCCGCTGGCGGAATTGATGAGGCGAGTGGTGGAGGAGCTAGCCTTCAGCCTCAGACAGTGGAACAAGAGAGAGACAGCAGAAAGAGAGAGAAGAGACAGATCTATCAAAGAAGAGGCAGGCAGGGCTGGAGGCTAGCCCCTGAAGTTGGTGGGTGGTGGAGAAGAATCATTAAATCAGACCTGGGTACAGACAGAACACATCTACATTTGGAGGAGCCAGCTGACTGGCTGCTGTAGCGGTGAGGTCAGTTCAGATGTACCAGTCCCTATTGATCCAGCTGACTGGCTGCTGTAACGGTGAGTCAGTTCAGACGTACCAGTCCCTATTGATCCAGCTGACTGGCTGCTGTAACGGTGAGTCAGTTCAGACGTACCAGTCCCTATTGATCCAGCTGACTGGCTGCTGCTGCAGTGAGTCAGTTCAGGCGTACCAGTCCCTATTGATCCAGCTGACTGGCTGCTGTACGATGAGTCAGTTCAGGCGTGCCAGTCCCTATATGATCCAGCTGACTGGCTGCTGTAGCGGTGAGTCAGTTCAGGCGTGCCAGTCCCTAATGATCCAGCTGACTGGCTGCTGTAGCGGTGAGTCAGTTCAGGCGTACCAGTCCCTAATGATCCAGCTGACTGGCTGCTGTAGCGGTGAGTCAGTTCAGGCGTGCCAGTCCCTAATGATCCAGCTGACTGGCTGCTGTAGCGGTGAGTCAGTTCAGGCGTACCAGTCCCTAATGATCCAGCTGACTGGCTGCTGTAGCGGTGAGTCAGTTCAGGCGTGCCAGTCCCTAATGATCCAGCTGACTGGCTGCTGTAGCGGTGAGTCAGTTCAGGCGTGCCAGTCCCTAATGATCCAGCTGACTGGCTGCTGTAGCGGTGAGTCAGTTCAGGCGTGCCAGTCCCTAATGATCCAGCTGACTGGCTGCTGTAGCGGTGAGTCAGTTCAGGCGTGCCAGTCCCTAATGATCCAGCTGACTGGCTGCTGTAGCGGTGAGTCAGTTCAGGCGTACCAGTCCCTAATGATCCAGCTGACTGGCTGCTGTAGCGGTGAGTCAGTTCAGGCGTGCCAGTCCCTAATGATCCAGCTGACTGGCTGCTGTAACGGTGAGTCAGTTCAGGCGTGCCAGTCCCTAATGATCCAGCTGACTGGCTGCTGTAGCGGTGAGTCAGTTCAGACGTGCCAGTCCCTAATGATCCAGCTGACTGGCTGCTGTAGCGGTGAGTCAGTTCAGGCGTGCCAGTCCCTAATG
>NW_027011126.1:0-26096 GCF_036934945.1 Oncorhynchus masou masou | reverse complement strand
AGGTTTACATCCACCCAGTGTCTATGCGGTGCCAATGGCTAAAACAGGTATGATCTTGGGTTTTACATCCACCCAGTGTCTATGGTACCAATGGCTAAAACAGATATGATGTAGTTTACATCCACCCAATGTCTATATGGAGTACCAATGGCTAAACCATAAATGATGTAGGTTTACATCCACCTGTTGTCTATGGAGTACCAATGGCTAAAATGGCTAAACCATATGATGTAGGTTTACATCAAATCAAATATTTATTTGTCACATACACATGGTTGTAGATGTTAATGCGAGGTGGCGAAATGCTTGTGCTTCTAGTTCCGACAATGCAGTAATAGCCAACCAAGTAATCTAACTAGCAATTCCTAAACTACTGTCTTATACACAGTGTAAGGAGATAAAGAATATGTACATAAGGATATATGAATGAGTGATGGTACAGAGCAGCATAGGCAAGATACAGTAGATGGTATCGAGTACAGTATATACATATGAGATGAGTATGTAAACAAAGTGGCATAGTTAAAGTGGCTGGTGATACATGTATTACATAGATGCAGTCGATGATATAGAGTACAGTATATACGTATGCATATGAGATGAATAATGTAGGGGTAAGTAAGCATTATATAAGGTAGCATTGTTTAAAGTGGCTAGTGATATATTTTACATCAGTCTCTCGGTCCCTACTTTGATGCCTGTGCTGACCTCGCCTTCTGGATGGATAGCGGTGAACAGGCAGTGGCTTGGGTGGTTGATGTCCTTGATGATCTTTATGGCCTTCCTGTAACATGGGGTGGTGTAGGTGTCCTGGAGGGCAGGTAGTTTGCCCCCGGTGATGCGTTGTGCAGACCTCACTACCCTCTGGAGAGCCTTACGGTTGAGGGCGGAGCAGTTGCCGTACCAGGCGGTGATACAGCCCGCCAGGATGCTCTCGATTGTGCATCTGTAGAAGTTTGTGAGTGCTTTTGGTGACAAGCCGAATTTCTTCCAGCCTCCTGAGGTTGAAGAGGCGCTGCTGCGCCTTCTTCACGATGCTGTCTGTGTGGAGTGGACCAATTCAGTTTGTCTGTGATGTATGCCGAGGAACTTAAAACTTGCTACTCTCTCCACTACTGTTCCATCGATGTGGATAGGGGGTGTTCCCTCTGCTGTTTCCTGAAGTCCACAATCATCTCCTTAGTTTTGTTGACGTTGAGTGTGAGGTTATTTTCCTGACACCACACTCCGAGGGCCCTCACCTCCTCCCTGTAGGCCGTCTCGTCGTTGTTGGTCCACCAGTTTCTATGGAGTACCAACTGCTAAAGCAGGTATGATGTAGTTTACATCCACCCAGTGTCTATAGAGAGTACAGTACTGTCACTTCGACCGTAGCTTGCTTTGTATGTTTCTATTTTTGTTTGGTCAGGGTGGTTGAGTGGGCATTTTATGTTTTTATGTCTGAAGTTTTTTATTTCTCGTTTCGGCCTGATGTGCTTCTCAATCAGCTGTTTTCGTTGTCTCTTAGGCTGTTTTGCCACCTTAGGTTGTGGGTAGTTGTTTTTTTAAAAGAAGTTTTTAAATTCAGTGTTCAGTTGAATTCATTAAAGATGAACACATACCCTGCTCACATTTTGATGATTCCTCTTCTTCTTCAATGAGAAGAAACATTAAAAATGAATATGATCATGATGTTTTCAATAATCTCATGATTTTTTTCTCAATAATGACTAATTATTTATACATTTCAATCAGGACAGCTAATCAGAATACTATTATGTTACTGTATAGATGTATGATTTTTTTAACCCTAGTATTGAATATAATGTGTGTAAATATAATCAGAAGTAGAACAATGACTGTCTGTTCCTTGGTAGAAATTAATTAACTTATAGCCAGACTGGCTAGAATGCTTATCTACATAGAGACCTTGGCTTGCGTCGTAAATTATCTTAGTAGGGAGAGACCATATGGGGAAGGCTTGAGAACTATACAGCCATTGATGAGTTGATGAGGCGGGGGTAGTCACGAAAACTAATGACGTCATTTTCAGTTTATGACTTCTGTGGTAAACTGTATCATGTTCAGTATACTCTCGAGAATAAAGCGCTGCTGGTTGATATTAGACAGTCTGTCCATTTTATACAAATAAGAGTCTTACAAATTCTTAGGAATTGACTGATGTTAATTTTAATTGGGTATTAAAACAGAGGAATATAATTCCTATAACACTAACTTATGCTGTCATACACATCAGAATATATATACAAACCTGTATGAACAGTCATGTTTGCTCTTATTCATAAGATGTAGGTTAACAGCAAGGGATAAACCGACATGACGATACATCTTGCTCCTATCGACATATCAAAACGATATCCATATCATGCCGAAGAATCAATATTGGTGCCCACCACTAGTAACATCCTGGTACATGAATGATAAATATTGTGATGCCCACTCAGTGACATCTGGTACAGAAGGATCAATATTGGTGCCCACCTAGTAACATCTCTGTAATATAATGTCATCATGAATAACAGGAAACAGTGTTTAAAACCTGTTATGGATGCAATCCCAATACCGGGATCGATATGACAACTACCAGTGAAAATAGAGGGCGCCAAATTCAAACCAGAAATCTCATAATTACAATGCCTAAAACATACATGTCTCTTATATCATTATAAAGCTTTTCTCGTTGTTAATCCCCACCAAAATGTCCGATTTCAAATAGCCTTTTTCAGCGGTAAAGCACTACAAGCGATTATGTTAGGTCTCAAGTTATACATGGAATTATAGATATACCTCTCCTTAATACAACCGCTGTTTCAGATTTCAAGAAAACTTTACGGAAAAAGAAACGCATGCAATAATCTGAGACGGCGCTCAAAAGTAAATCACCACAGCCGCAAAGATGGCGTCAACATAAACAAGAAATTACATGATACATTTCTCTTACCTTTGATGATCTACATCAGAAAGCACCTCCAGGAATCCCAGGTCCACAATAAATGTTTGTTTAGTTCGAAAATGTCCATTATTTATGTCCAAATACCTTGTTTGTTAGTACATTTGAGGTGTCAGGGTAGCCTAGTGTTTAGGCGTTGGACTAGTTGGAAGTTCAAATCCCGAGCTGACAAGGTACAATTCTGTTGTTCTGCCCCTGAACAGGCAGTTAACCCACTGTTCCTAGGCCGTCATTGAAAATAAGAATTTGTTCTTAGTAAAATAAATTCATATCCAAACGCTAATTCTGGTCAACGTTAAATTGGACAAAAACTTCAAAAAGTCATATACAGAGTCAAGAAGCATTTCAAACTAAGTACAGAGTTAATCATTAGGATTATTCTTTCTTGTAACATATAAGCTTCAATAAAGTTCCAACCGGACTATTCTTTCTTGTCTTCGTGAGCAATGGAAGTGACGACCATGAGGAAAAAGTGGGATCACAAAATGGCTGCTTGATGGACATCTGATATATTCTGCTCTCATTCACTCCACAACATAGAAGCCTCATTATAATTTCTATTGATGGTTGACATCTAAGTGGAACCCCTAGGCAGTGCAACATCATTCATATCTCAAGGGATTTCATCGGGGACTCATACAAGCTCAGATTTCTGACTTCCTGTTTTGATTTCAACTCAGGTTTTTGCCTGCCAATATGAGTTCTGTTATACTCGCAGACATCATTCAAACAGTTTCAGAAACTTCAGAGTGTTTTCTATCCAATACTAACAATAATATGCAAATATTAGCAACTGAGACTGGGAGCTGGCTGTTTGATGATGGGCACCTTTCATTCAAGCTACTCAATACTGCCCCTGCAGCCATAAGAAGATTAAAGTACCATGACTTTGTCAACTAACCTGGTGGTCCTCTGCATCCTCTTCAGGTTGAAGTTGACATGTGAAGTTTGTAAGCCAGTGTTATATTTGCATGGCATTGCATGAGAGGGTGTGGCCCACAGGCATTTATCTTCTTGTATAATCCAGTTGCACCCCCAGGCCTTTTACCTCAGTAATAATAGAAATGAAATGAGGAAACCGATGTTGAATAACAAGGGAATGGTAAACTCCCACTGCATTCCAACAACAATGTTGTGTCTCAGCCCTTAACAATAATTTTAGTAAAAGTCTCAGTGGGTTATCCTCGTAAGGGAGCGTGCTAAACTATTGAAAACAAGGGGTAACAATCATTTTAGTAAAAGTCTCAGTGGAGTTATCCTCGTAAGGGAGTGTGCTAAACTATTGAAAACAATTAGGGGTAACAATCAGTTTAGTAAAAGTCTCTAGTGGGAGTTATCCTCGTTAAGGGAAGTGTGCTAAACTATTGAAAACAAGGGGTAACAATCATTTCCAGTAAAAGTCTCAGTGGGGTTATCCTCACGAGGAGCGTGCTAAACTATTGAAAACAAGGGGTAACAATCATCATGACCCCTACCTTTATTCGATTAGTCTTTATTTCTTGTTGAACAAAAATATTTTCAAAGCAAATGTATAAAATACATTTGGAGTTGAGAATATAGAGCAGTATTGGTATTATTTATTTTATACAGTCTTTTTATACAATCTTTATCAAAGGATCCAGTAACAAAGGATCCATATTGGTAACTACAAGTAACATCTCTGTAATATAATGTCATCGCTGTAACATGATATCATGGATGACAGGAAACAACAGTGTTTAAAGTGCCATGACTTTGTCAACTAACCTGGTGGTCCTCTGCTCCACTTCAGGTCGAAGTTGACATGTGAAGTTTGTAAGCCAGTGGTTATTTGCATACCATTTATCTTCTTGACAAGTTGAACCCCCCCAGGCCTTTCTGTCTCAATTATAATAGTATGTAAAGGAGTTGAAGTATGTTGCACCCTGCTAGGCCTTTCTGTCTCAATTATAATAGTATGTAAAGGAGTTGAAGTATGTTGCACTCCTGCCAGGCTGCTTTCTGTCTCAATTGCAATAGTGAGGAAGAGACTTTAATGTTCTGACAATAACAACGTATAGGTAGATCCCCACAACAGTATCTGCTTGGCTGCATTCCATGTGGTTGAAACCACAGTAAAAGTTAGCATGCCAGCAGGGTGTGTAGAGATGGTGATGAGGATGCTAACCCTTATGTGGTGTTAGGTCTGTCTGACCCAATTTCAATGTTTCTTTTAATAAAGGTTACACAATTATATATTTTGTTGGTCATCTTCTGTGACAAATAAAACATTTTAATTGCAAATAAAACATTCTGATCATTTATATTACATATGTGGTGTTTGGGTCCACTGGACCAGAGGGCAATAAAAGTGTGGAAGTGTGTGTGTGTGTGTGTGTGTGTGTGTGTGTTTAGGTGAATACAAGTAAAAATGAAACAAGTGTGCTGTGCTGCTAACACACTGTCTCACCTCTTCCTGGGCCTGCTGGAACCAGTTTGTCTCCCTGCCTTGTCTGTTTGTCTCCTGCCTTGTCTGTTTATCTCTGCCTGTCTGTTTGTCTCTGCCTTGTCTGTTTGTCTCCTGCCTTGTCTGTTTGTCTCCCTGCCTTGTCTGTTTGTCGCCTCTGCCTTGTCTGTTTGTCTCCTGCCTCGTCTGTTTGTCTCCCTGCCTTGTCTGCTTGTCTCCTGCCCCTGTCTGTTTGTCTCCTGCCTTGTCTGTTTGTCTCCTGCCTTGTCTGTTTGTCGCCCTGCCTTGTCTGTTTGTCTCCTGCCTTGTCTGTTTGTCTCCCGCTCTGCCTGTTTGTCTCCTGCCTCTGCCTGTTTGTCTCCCTGCCTCGTCTGTTTGATTGGTTCTCCCCTGCCTCGGCCTGTTTGCCCCCTGCCCTCGCCTGTTTGTCTCCTGCCTGCCTGTTTGTCTCCCTGCCTCGCCTGTTTGTCTCCTGCCTGCCTGTTTGTCTCCTGCCTCGCCTGTTTGTCTCCCTGCCCTGTCTGTTTTGCTCTGCCTGTCTGTTTTGTCTCCTGCCTCGCCTGTTTGCTTCCCTGCCTTGTCTGTTTGTCTCCTGCCTCGTCTGTTTTGTCTCCCTGCCTCGTCTGTTTTGTCTCCCTGCCTCGTCTGTTTTGTCTCCCTGCCTGCCTGTTTTGTCTCCCTGTCCCCGCCTGTTTTGGTCTCCCTGCCTCTGCCTGTTTTGTCTCCTGCCTCGTCTGTTTTGTCTCCCTGCCTCGCCTGTTTGTCTCCTGCCTCGTCTGTTTTGTCTCCTGCCTGCCTGTTTTGTCTCCCTGCCCCGTCTGTTTTGTCTCCTGCCTCGTCTGTTTTGTCTCCTGCCTCGTCTGTTTTGTCTCCTGCCCGCCTGTTTTGTCTCCTGCCTCGCCTGTTTTGGTCTCCCCTGCCTCGTCTGTTTTGTCTCCTGCCTCGTCTGTTTTCTCTCCCTGCCTTGTCTGTTTGTCTCCCTGCCTTGCCTGCTGGTCTACCATTTTCTCACACTCTTTACCTGTTGTAGCGTAGAAACTACACAATGTCTTGCAGGAACCTTCAATGTTATTACGACATTACTTCAATACATTATTCCAATACATTGCGAAAACACTCTACCCCAGCCCGGTGCAAATTGGAGGAGGGACAATAAATAAATAAATAGCTTCGCATGTGTGGGGTTCTCTACCACAATCAATCAGTATGGCAAAAAGCACACCCTGCTCAGAGGGCCTCAGAAATAATCTTTGCAGATAGAGATGCTAGTGGAAGTTGCGCCTTTCCACTTTGCAAGATTAAGAATTTTCAGAATATGATGATCATGTCTCTGTCAATTCGGAGTCTAACAGTGAATTTGAAGATGAGGATGAGATTGACTCCTCAGCTAGCTCCAGGACCAGCCCGTCAGCAGCTAGTCCGTCAGCAGCCAGCCCCAGGACCAGCCCGTCAGCAGCTAGTCCTTCAGCAGCCAGGACCAGTCCGTCAGCAGCCAGCCCTGTGACCAGCCCGTCAGCAGCTAGTCCGTCAGCAGCCAGCCCCAGGACCAGTCCGTCAGTAGCCAGCCCCAGGACCAGTCCGTCAGCAGCCAGCCCCAGGACCAGTCCATCAGCAGCTAGTCTGTCAGCAGCCAGCCCCAGGACCAGTCCGTCAGCAGCTAGTCCGTCAGCAGCCAGCCCCAGGACCAGTCCGTCAGCAGCCAGCCCCAGGACCAGTCCATCAGCAGCCAGCCCCAGGACCAGTCCGTCAGCAGCTAGTCTGTCAGCAGCCAGCCCCAGGACCAGTCCGTCAGCAGCCAACCCCAGGACCAGTCCGTCCAGCAGCCAGCCCCAGGACCAGTCCGTCAGCAGCCAGCCCCAGGACCAGTCCGTCAGCAGCCAGCCCCAGGACCAGTCCATCAGCAGCCAGCCTCCCAGGACCAGTCCGTCAGCAGCCAGCCCATCAGCCAGCCCCAGGGCAGCCAGCCCCAGGAGCAGTCTGTCCAGCAGCTCGTCCGTCAGCAGCCAGCCCCAGGACCAGTCCGTCAGCAGCCAGCCTCAGGACAGTCCGTCCAGCAGCCAGCCCATCAGCAGCCAGCCCAGGAGCAGCCAGTCAGCAGCCAGTCCATCAGCAACAGCTCATTCTTAGCCAAGGCATGAGACACCCTGCATGGTTGCCAATGTGATAAGGATGCAACCAGGGCCGACACGGATGGAGTTTACTTATGTGCAGGACATACAGTCTTCTTCTTCCACTGTTCAACCCAGACACCACCCAGAAAATCATTCTGGGCCAATTTGGAGAAAGCGATGTTTTGGAGAAAATGGTAGGAGATGGACCAACCTCATGTACATGCATACTTTGGGGGGTCTTATACTTGCTGGTGCTTTCAGATCCAATGGGAATTACAAAATCGCTGTGGGATGCAGAAACTGACAGAGAATTCCTCCGTGCAACAATGTCTCTGGAAAAGATCCACATTATTTCAGGATTATCCTCTTCAATAACTGAGACACCAGACCAGGCTCGGCTGCAGAGAGACAAGCTATCTGCAATCAGGTCAGTGTGGGACACGTGGGTGGACCGCCTTCCCCTGTTTTACAACCCTGGGCCCAACGTTACTATTGATGAGCAGCTTATGCCATTTAGAGGCCGCTGCTTCTTTTACATACCATTACATACCGTCTAAACCCGCAAAATATGGAATCAAGATGTGGGCTGCCTGTGATGCTGCTTCATCATATGGAACTTGCAGGTGTATACGGGGAAGCCAGATGGAGGAGCCCCTGAGAAGAACCAAGGATGAGGGTTGTCCTGGATGTGACACAGGGACACAGTGCCACAGCATCACATGCAATAACTTTATTTCGCAAAAACCTGGGACAGGAGCTCCGCAAGAAGAAGCTGACGATGGTAGGAACAGTACGGAAAAAAAGCCAGAGCTCCCACCTCAGCTGTTGAATAAATGGAACAGGCCTATCAATTCCTCTAAGTTTGTGTTCACAGCTGACACGTCCCTAGTGTCCTACGTGCCAAGGAAAGGCAAAAATGTGGTACTGTGAGTACGCTGCATAGGGATGGAGAATTTTATTTAAAAAAATGTTTTCAACCTTATTTAAGAACAAATTCTTATTTGAAATGATGGTCTACCGGGGAACAATGGGTTAACCGCCTTGTTCAGGGGCAGAATGACAGATTTTTTGGCCAGGAACATCAAAACCAGAAATCATAATGGATTACAATGCCAAAAGGTGGGGTGGACAATTTGCACAAGTTGGTGACTGGCTACAGCTGCAAAAGAAGAACCCTACGCTGAACCCTACCCGGTGATATTCTTCAACATCTTGGACATCTCGGTGTACAACGCGTTTTTGTCATCTGGATGGCGTTGAACCCAGATTGGAACAGAGAGCTCAGAAATTGCTCTTTCTCGAAGAGGCTGGGAAAGGCATTGGTAAAGACCTCAAATCCAGGTGGCAACATATCCCAAGGACCCCAGCTTCTGCAACCATCGTGAGGAGGATTCAGGAGGAAGATGCTGGTGTCACATCTGCCCAATCCATTATTAATGGATAATGATTTTATCATTATCCATTATCCTTTACATGTATTTAAATCAGTCATTTTGACTGTAAAAAGTAATGTTTTGTTAATACGGAGAGGATTTGCCATGTACAGTATAGACCCATAAACTGATTTAGTGTAATACATTTAAAAATATTTAATGTCGTTAGGATTGTTTAGTTTGTTAGGATCCCCATTAAAACCTCTTTGCGCACGGATCCCGCAAACTTTCCAGCGAAATCAGAGCGCTCCAAATTCAAAATGCAAAATACAAAATCGTAATATTAAACATTCATGAAAATACTAGATTCTTTAGCTTAGAATCTTCGTAATCGATCCACGTTGCTCGATTTACAATTTTCTTTCGGCGAAAGCATAGCATTCGATTATCTGAGGACAACGCCCCACAACAACATATGTTTTCAAACCAGCACAGCATCACAAAATCATAAATAGCGCTAAAATACATCACTTACCTTTGACGATATTCCTCTGTTTGCAATCCCAAGGGTCCCAGCTACACAATGAATGGTTGTTTTATTCGATAAAGTCCTTCTTTACATCCCAAAATGTCTGTTTAGTTCATTGAGTTCAATAATCCACCAGTTCAACATGCATAAAAATAAGTTCCCAAAGGTAGTGGTAAAGTTTGTCCAAACATGTCAAACGACGTTTCTAATTCATCCTCAGGTGGTATAATATTTAAATAAATGATCAAATTTTATACGGAGACTAGTATGTTCAATAGGGAAGGAAAATAACGAAGAGCGCGCCCTCTATCATGCGCGCATAGACTATTTTTGCCTTAGTGCTCCCCTTGGATAAACTACTATTCCTCGTTGGTTTTTCAGAAAACAAGCCAGAGTCTATGTATAAAGACTGTTTACCTCTAGTGGAAGCCATAGGAACTGCAATCTGGGAGGCGGACGTCAGTTTTCAATATCTTCACATTTCCCCCAATTATGGATTTCCCCCAATTATACCAATTATATGCTAGCTTCTGGGCCTGAGTAACAGGCAGTTTACTTTGGGCACGTCAGACAGGCGGAAATTCAGGAAACTAGACCGTGTACTGAAACAGTAACGACTTAAAATGCAGCAGCAACTCTTCCAAGGGTCCATTAACTACTGAATATGCAGCAGCTTCTCTTCCTGGGGTCCATTACCTACTGAATATGCAGCAGCTACTCTTCCTGGGGTCTATTACCTACTGAATATGCAGCAGCTACTCTTCCTGGGGTCTATTACCTACTGAATATGCAGCAGCTACACTTCCTGGGGTCTATTACCTACTGAATATGCAGCAGCTACACTTCCTGGGGTCTATTACTTACTGAACATGCAGCAGCTACTCTTCCTGGGGTCCATTACCTACTGAACATGCAGCAGCTACACTTCCTGGGGTCTATTACCTACTGAATATGCAGCAGCTACACTTCCTGGGGTCCATTACCTACTGAATATGCAGCAGCTACACTTCCTGGGGTCTATTACCTACTGAATATGCAGCAGCTACACTTCCTGGGGTCCATTACCTACTGAATATGCAGCAGCTACACTTCCTGGGGTCTATTACCTACTGAATATGCAGCAGCTACACTTCCTGGGGTCCATTAACTTCTTACGGATCACTGGGACGCTAGCGTCTCACCTCGACAACATCCAGTGAAATTGCAGAGGTCGAAATTCAAATTACAGAAATCGTAATATTAAACATTCATGAAAATACAAGTGTCATACATAATTTAAAAGCATAAATTCTTGTTAATTCAGCCGCATTGTTCGATTGCAATCACAAGGGTTCCAGCTACATAACAAATGGTCCTTTTGTTCGATAAAGTCTTTCTTTATATCCCAAAAAAGTCAGTTTCATTGGTGCGCTACACTCAGTAATCCACCGGTTCAAAATGCATACAAATTAATCCCGTACGTTACCAATAAACGTCTTCCAAACATATTAAACAACGTTCCTAATCAACCCTCAGGTATCCTGATCAAATTTAAGACAGAGAATACCAGTGTCATGCCCTGGTCGATATATATTGTCTTTGTCTTCATTTATTTGGTCAGGCCTGGGTGTGACATGGGTTTATTGTGGTGTGTTTTGTCTTGGGGTTTTTGTTAGGTATTGGGTCTGTGGCTTAGTGGGGGTATCTAGCAAAGTCTATGGCTGTCTGGAGTGGTTCCCAATCAGAGGCAGGTGTTTATCGTTGTCTCTGATAGGGATCCATATTTAGGCAGACATATTCTTTGAGTATTTCGTGGGTGATTGTTCCTGTCTCTGTGTTTGTTGTCACCAGATAGCTGTATAGTTTTTCACTTTCCGTTTGTTGTTTTTGTACTGTTAGTTTTTTCTTTGTCATTAAACATGTATCAAAGATACCACGCTGCATTTTGGTCCGACTCTCCTTCACCAGACGAAAGCCGTTACAACCGGAGACCATTCAAACTTTTTAACTTGTTATGGCTGCAATCCCGATATCGGGATAAGTGTCATCAACAACCGCTGAATAGCATAGCGTAACAAAATAAATATTACTATAAATGTTTATATTCATGAAATCACAAGTGCAATACAGGAAAACACAGCTTAGCCTTTTGTTAATCCACCTGTCGTGTCAGATTTTGAAATTCTGCTTTACAGCAAAAGCAATCCAAGCATTTGTGTAAGTGTATCGATCGCACAATAAAACATTATGTACACTTAGCATCAGGTAGCTCGGTTACGAAAATCAGAAAAGCAATCAAATTAATCGTTTACCTTTGATTGTCTTCGGATGTTTTCACTCACGAAACTCCCAGTTACACAACAAATGTTCCTTTTGTTCCATAAAGATTATTTTTAGATCCAAAATACCTCCGTTTGTTTGTCACGTTATACTCAGAAATCCACAGGAAAGAGCGATCACGACAACGCAGACAAAAATTCCACATAGTTTCCATAATGTCCACAGAAACATGTCAAACATTTTTTATAATCAATCCTCAGGTTGTTTTTAAAATATATAATCAATAATATATCAACCGCAAATCTCTTTCACAGTAGGAGAGGGAAAAGCAATACCTGTCCAAATTCTGTTGCGCGAGCAAAACTTGTGACAACTTGACACGATGTTATCGCTCTGGCTCATTTTTCAAAATAAAAGCCTGAAACTGTCTGAAGACTTGACACCTTGAGGAAGCGATATGAAAAGGAATCTGGTTCATATCCCTTTAAATGGAGCAAAAGTAGGCTATGGAACATGGAGTTTTCAAAATAGAAGCCACTTCCTGTTTTGATTTTCCTCAGGGTTTCGCCTGCAATATCAGTTATGTTATACTCACAGACAATATAATGACAGTTTTGGAAACTTTAGAGTGTTTTCTATCCAATAATAATAATATGCATATATTAGCAGCTGAGACTGAGGAGTTGGCCGTTTTCAATGGGCACCTTTTCATCCAAGCTACACAATACTGTACAATACAATACAATACAATACAGTACAATACAATGCAATACAATACAATACTGCCCCTGCAGCCATAAACAGTTAAGGCTAGGCGTATAACTTCCGGTGAAACTGGAGGGCACGCAATTCAAATGAATAATCATAAAAATGGTGGATATTAAACATTTAGGTACATACAAGTGTCTTATATTGGTTAAAAGCTTAGATTCCTGTTAATCTAACTGCACTGTCCGATTTACAATAGGCTTTACAGCGAAAGCCTGCCATGCGAATGTTTGAGGACGGCGCCCCACATAGAAATATTTTTCCACCAGCACAGGTGCCATAAATTCACAAAGGGAGGGAAGGAGGGACTGGTGCACTTCACAAAATAGATGGCTTCATGAGGCAGGAAAATTATGTGGATATATTGAAGCAACATCTCAAGATTTCAGTCAGGAAGTTAAAGCTTGGTCGTAAATGGGTCTTTCAAATGGACAACGACCCCAAGCATGCTTCCAAAATTGTAGCAAATTGGCTTAAGGACAACAAAGTCGAGGTATTTGAGTTGCCCACAAAGCCCTGACCTCAATCCCATACAACAATTGTGGGCAGAACTGAAAAAGCGTGTGCGAGCATGGAAGCCTACAAATCTGCCTCAGTTACACCAGCTCTGACAGGAGGAAAGGACCAACATTTATGCAACTTATTGTGGGAAGCTTGTGGAAGGCTTCTAACTATCCTCGCTCCTCGCCATGTAAATCTGACAGGAGAAAACATTGGGTTTCTAACTATCCTCAACATGTAAATCTGACAGGAGACAACATCTGGTTTCGAACTATCCTCAACATGTAAATCTGACAGGAGAAAACATCTGGTTTCTAACTGTCCTCAACATGTAAATCTGACAGGAGAAAACATCTGGTTTCTAACTATCCTCAACATGTAAATCTGACAGGAGACAACATCTGGTTTCTAACTATCCTCAACATGTAAATCTGACAGGAGAAAACATTGGGTTTCTAACTATCCTCAACATGTAAATCTGACAGGAGACAACATCTGGTTTCTAACTATCCTCAACATGTAAATCTGACAGGAGACAACATCTGGGTTCTAACTATCCTCAACATGTAAATCTGACAGTAGACAACATCTGGTTTCTAACTATCCTCGCTCCTCAACATCATCATCCAGACCATAAATTCTGATATAAAACCCTCTATTTTTGTCAATCCACTCGTCAGGATTGGAACTTCACAACGTTCCACCCAGAAAGGGGAAAGTGTTAAAGTAACAGGAGTTATGTTTGGTACGTCCCAAAGAGAAAGGCTTTCATCTATTCATTTAAGAACAGGTTGACATCTCAACCATAATGTTATTTTTTTGATTGTATATCCAGGAAATAATTAAAGACAGAATTTGAGGAATATGTGATAAGGACAACTATTCTCTAATTGTTTGAAATCAGTGGATCCAACATGAATATAAAATATGCACATAGGATAAATACAATTGTTTATACAATGGAGCATTCAAATATTGGCCCACTGCTAGTTGGGCAACCTTAGCTTGTTCTGATTGGTCAATTCTTGGAAGAAATACCATTTGTTTATTGGCTAGCCAGAGCAATTATTGTGATTGGCTGTGTATTATTCATATTGCACTACCCATATAGAAAATACAGTTTAACAGTTCACACAGTTTCATTCTATGATTTTATTTCCAAACTATTTTTTATTTTATTGTAGCCCCTTTGTTGACAATAATTAAATGTGTTATTAGATGTGTACATTCATTGTGTTATTGGATTAATACAGTTTAAACAGTAGTTATTTGGGGGAAGTTACTAACATAAAAGTGGAATAGTGGAATATGTCTGACAAGAGGAACAGTCCTGCCCAGTGTGAAAGCCAACACACACAGCCTTACACACTCAGCTCCCTGTATTCTACAGCTGCACTGCTACAGCTTCACCTGGAGGGGGCGACAGAAACAACCAGATTTAAGGGACAGGACAAACAAGACCAATGAGCGATAGGATGTGTTATCTGAAAGCCTCTCCTGACATAGCTGTCCCAATAGAGTCACTATGAACCAGAAACTGACTGGCGATAGGACATTTTGGGGCCAGATGGGCCGGTCCATCGTTAAGCACAGTGGGCTGGCCTAAATTGGGTGTTTGCAAAGAACAACTGTTTTGGGGGGATTGGGGGTGTCAGTGTGTAAGAAAATACATGTAAATGTTAAAAAGAGAAACAGTCACATTATCAATCATCACAGATCACTGCACCTGTACATAGCCCATCTGTAAATAGCCCATCCAACTACCTCATCCCCATACTGTGTTTATTTATTTATCTTGATCCTTTGCACCCAGTATCTCTATTTCCACATTCATCTTCTGCACATCTACCACTCCAGTGTTTAATTGCTGTATTATAATTACTTTGCCACCATGGCCTATTTACTGCCTTACCTCCCTTATCTTACCTCATTTGCACACACTGCATATAGACTTTTTGTACTGAATTATTGACTGTACGTTTGTTTATTCCATGTGTAACTCTGTGTTGTTGTTTGTGTCGAAATGCTTTGCTTTATCTTGGCCAGGTCTCAGTTGTAAATGAGAAGGTGTTCTCAACTAGCCTACCTGGTTAAATAAAGGTGAAATAAAATATAATAAATGTTCACAATCCTCGACTGACTTCAATACAAGATTAACATGTCATAAATAAATACGTCACTCACCCTAATGTCAGGACCAGACTCCACAGACAACAGATTGGGTTGGTCCTCCTCTTCCTCCTCGTCACCAGTGGGAAACCAGCTAGGATGACATTACACAGACGGATTAGATGACATCAGATATTCATTGATTCATCACAGAGACAACATTATATATATGACCTCAGTTATATTACTCTGTCAACTAGTAACACAGAGATGAACATCACAGAGATATTTAACATTAATACAGAGATGAACATAACAGAGACATTTAACATTAATACAGAGATGAACATCACAGAGACAACATGATATATGACCTCAGTTATATTACTCTGCCAACTAGTAATACAGAGATGAACATCACAAAATTGACTGGTGCTTAGGCTAAGAAGATCCCGTAGGGTTCAGAGCCTGTTTTGAGAGGGAGACCTTGCAAGACTTGTTTAGCGGGACCAAGCTAACTGTAGACTTAGATAGCAGGACCAAGCTAACTGTAGAATTATATAGCAGGACCAGGCTAACTGTAGACTTAGATAGCAGGACCAGGCTAACTGTAGACTTAGATAGCAGGACCAAGCTAACTGTAGACTTAGTTAGCAGGACCAGGCTAACTGTAGACTTAGTTAGCAGGACCAGGCTAACTGTAGACTTAGTTAGCAGGACCAGGCAAACTGTAGAATTAGTTAGCAGGACCAGGCTAACTGTAGAATTAGATAGCAGGACAAGGCTAACTGTAGACTTAGTTAGCAGGACCAGGCTAACTGTAGACTTAGTTAGCAGGACCAGGCTAACTGTAGACTTAGTTAGCAGGACCAGGCTAACTGTAGAATTAGATAGCCGGATCTGGCTAACTGTAAACATAGATAGCAGGACCATGCTAACAGCATACCTAAGTCAGGCTAACTGTAGACCTAAGTCAGGCTAACTGTAGACCTAAGTCAGGCTAACTGTAGACCTAAGTCAGGCTCACCGCACCTGGAGGTGAAGAGAGACTTCTGCTGATCATCTGGACTCTGAAGATGTTGACAGCCTTATAGACGTCTATCACACCCTGGTACTTCTCCAGTAGATGCCTGGAGAGAGAGACAGGATAGAAAAGAGTCACTCCACAATATCACCACATTTGACAAGATTAAACACAACAATGTGGAGTTCAGACACTATAAACTTCCATAGGCAATCAATATCATCAATATCAATTAACAATGTATTATATCATCAATATCAATCAGCATACCTCATATCATCAATATCAACCAGCATATATTATATCATCAATATCAATCAGCATACCTCATATCATCATTATCAATCAGCATACCTCATATCATCAATATCAATCAGCATACCTCATATCATCAGTATCAATCAGCATATATTATATCATCAATATCAATCAGCATACCTCATATCATCAATATCAATCAGCATACCTCATATCATCAGTATCAACCAGCATACCTCATATCATCAATATCAATCAGCATACCTCATATCATCAGTATCAATCAGCATATATTATATCATCAATATCAATCAGCATACCTCATATCATCAATATCAATCAGCATACCTCATATCATCAGTATCAACCAGCATACCTCATATCATCAATATCAATCAGCATACCTCATATCATCAGTATCAATCAGCATACCTCATATCATCAATATCAATCAGCATACCTCATATCATCAATATCAATCAGCATACCTCATATCATCAATATCAATCAGCATACCTCATATCATCAGTATCAATCAGCATACCTCATATCATCAATATCAATCAGCATACCTCATATCATCAATATCAATCAGCATACCTCATATCATCAGTATCAATCAGCATACCTCATATCATCAATATCAATCAGCATACCTCATATCATCAATATCAATCAGCATACCTCATATCATCAATATCAATCAGCATACCTCATATCATCAATATCAATCAGCATACCTCATATCATCAGTATCAATCAGCATACCTCATATCATCAGTATCAATCAGCATACCTCATATCATCAGTATCAATCAGCATACCTCATATCATCAGTATCAATCAGCATACCTCATATCATCAGTATCAATCAGCATACCTCATATCATCAGTATCAATCAGCATATATTTTATATTGTATCAGTTGTATTACATTATAATTTCCTCAATATACCTGTAATATGTCCCTGACTCATCCTTCTGGCTCCTCTGGTCTGACATCATGTCCTCTCCCCCCCACTGGTAGCAGGGGCAGGGGAAGAGGTTTAGCCAGGGGTAGAGGCAGGGGCTGGGGTCTGGTCTGGTCCTCTCTCCCAGGGGCAGGTTCTGTGCCAGGTAAGGTCTGAGCAGGGCTCTGGGCAGCAGAGACACCAGCCAGTAGATGGGCTCCTCATTCACAATGTCATGGAAGCTCTGGAGGTACTGACGCACAGCTGCAGAGGGCTGGATGGAGGACAGGTTCTGTAGGCAGGAGAAAGAGGAAAAGGAGGAGGAGATGGAGGAGGAAGAGAGACAGAGAGTTTACTATGTGGTTATGGAAAACCTGGAGGTGCTGACGCATGGCTACAGAGGGCTGGATGGAGGACAGGTTCTGTAGGCAGGAAGAGGAAGAGAAAGAGATGGAGGAAGTTAGTCAGAGAGTTTACTATGTGGTTATGGAAAACCTGGAGGTACTGACGCATGGCTACAGAGGGCTGGATGGAGGACAGGTTCTGTAGGCAGGAAGAGGAAAAGGAAGAGATGGAGGAAGTGAGACAGAGAGTTTACTATGTGGTTATGGCTAAGCTTAGCCAAATGCATTTCAACTCAGTTTCACAATTCCTGACATTTAATAAAAGTTCAAATTCCATGTCTTAGGATCACCACTTTATTTTAAGAATGTGAAATGTCAGCATAATAGTAGAGAGAATGATTTATTTCAGCTTTTATTTATTTCAACACATTCCCAGTGAGTAAATGTACATACACTCAGTTAGTATTTGGTAGCATTGCCTATAAATTGTTTAAACTTGGGTCAAACATTTCGGTTAGCCTTCCACAAGCTTCCCACAAGTAGGTGGGTAAATTTTGGTCCAGTCCTCCTGACAGAGCTGGTGTTACTGTGTCAGGTTGGTATGCCTCATTGCTCGCACATGCTTTTTCAGTTCTGCCCACAAATCTTCTATGGGATTGAGGTCAGCGCTTTGTGATGGCCACTCCAATACCTTGACTTTGTCCTTTAGCCATTTTGCCACACCTTTGAAGTATTCTTGGGGTCATTGTCCATTTGGAAGACTCATTTGCAACCAAGCTTCAACTTCCTGACTGACGTCTTGAGATATCGCTTCAATATATCCACATAATTGTCCTGTCTCATGATGGCATCTATTTTGTGAAGTGCACCAGTCCCTCCTGCATGTCATAAATAAATAAGTCACTCAAGCTAACATCAGGTCCAGACTCCACAGACCAGAGGTTGGGTTGGTGCAAAGCACCCCCACAATATGATGCTGCCACCCCCGTGCTTCAAGGTTGGGATGGTGTTCTTCGGCTTGCAAGCCTCCCCCTTTTTCCTCCAAACATAACGATGGTCATTATGGCCAAACAGTTCTATTTTTGTTTCATCAGACCAGAGGACATTTCTCCAAAAAGTACTATCTTTGTCCCCATGTGCAGCTGTAAACCGTAGTCTGGCTTTTTTGTTTGAGGTTTTGGAGCAGTGGCTTCTGCCTTATATCCACTCGTCCTGCACCAGGTTGGATCTGAATGCATTTGGGTTTCTCAAATATTCTGTAAATTAAAATCTTCCCTGTCGTGTTGTCCTGCACCAGGTTGGATCTGAATGCATTTGGGTTTCTCAAATATCCTGTAAATTAAAATCTTCCCTGTCGTGTTGTCCTGCACCAGGTTGGATCTGAATGCATTTGGGTTTCTCAAATATCCTGTAAATTAAAATCTTCCCGTCATGTTGTCCTGCAACAGGTGGGATCTGAATGCATTTGGGTTTCTCAAATATCCTGTAAATTAAAATCTTCCCTGTCATGTTGTCCTGCACCAGGTTGGATCTGAATGCATTTGGGTTTCTCAAATATTCTGTAAATTAAAATCTTCCCTGTCGTGTTGTCCTGCACCAGGTTGGATCTGAATGCATTTGGGTTTCTCAAATATCCTGTAAATTAAAATCTTCCCTGTCGTGTTGTCCTGCACCAGGTTGGATCTGAATGCATTTGGGTTTCTCAAATATCCTGTAAATTAAAATCTTCCCTGTCGTGTTGTCCTGCACCAGGTTGGATCTGAATGCATTTGGGTTTCTCAAATATTCTGTAAATTAAAATCTTCCCTGTCATGTTGTCCTGCACCAGGTTGGATCTGAATGCATTTGGGTTTCTCAAATATCCTGTAAATTAAAATCTTCCCTGTCATGTTGTCCTGCACCAGGTTGGATCTGAATGCATTTGGGTTTCTCAAATATTCTGTAAATTAAAATCTTCCCTGTCGTGTTGTCCTGCACCAGGTTGGATCTGAATGCATTTGGGTTTCTCAAATGTCCTGTAAATTAAAATCTTCCCTGTTGTGTTGTCCTGCACCAGGTTGGATCTGAATGCATTTGGGTTTCTCAAATATTCTGTAAATTAAAATCTTCCCTGTCATGTTGTCCTGCACCAGGTTGGATCTGAATGCATTTGGGTTTCTCAAATATCCTGTAAATTAAAATCTTCCCTGTTGTGTTGTCCTGTTAAAAGACCTGAACTGAATGAAATAAAGGGAGTCAAAAAGGGATATTATTGGTTTACGTTTTGGGGGCGTGTCTACATACACCAAAACTTGGGTAACCAAAATTGAACTTGAAATTAACCAAAACAAAAAAGGTTAAAAAAGGGTCATTGAAAACGTTCATGAAATGTTTTTGGAATTGATAAATCACCTACTACGTTCTAGTTGAATTTTCTTGCCTAAGTACTCTTAAATTATACATTAATACATTATCTTAAATTGTATAAATATATATGTTATCTTAAATTGTATATTAAGTAATATTATCTTAAATTGTAAATTAGGATATACACTGCTCAAAGAAATAAAGGGAACACTAAAATAACACATCCTAGATCTGAATGAATGAAATATTCTTATTAAATACTTTTTTCTTTACATAGTTGAATGTGCTGAAAACAAAATCACACAAAAATTATCAATGGAAATCAAATTTATCAACCCATGGCGGTCTGGATTTGGAGTCGCATTCAAAATTAAAGTGAAAACCAAACTACAGGCTGATCCAAATTTGATGTAATGTCCTTTTAAAACAAGTCAAAATGAGGCTCAGTAGTGTGTGTCGCCTCCACGTGCCTGTATGACCTCCCTACAACGCCTGGGCATGCTCCTGATGAGGTGACGGATGGTCTCCTGAGGGATCTCCACCCAGACCTGGACTAAAGCATCCGCCAACTCCTGGACAGCCTGTGGTGCAACGTGGCGTTGGTGGATGGAGCAAGACATGATGTCCCAGATGTGCTCAATTGGATTCAGGTCTGGGGAACGGGCGGGCCAGTCCATAGCATCAATGCCTTCCTCTTGCAGGAACTGCTGACACACTCCAGCCACATGAGGTCTAGCATTGCCTTGCATTAGGAGGAACCCAGAGCCAACCGCACCAGCATATGGTCTCACAAGGGGTCTGAGGATCTCATCTCGGTACCTAATGGCAGTCAGGCTACCTCTGGCGAGCACATGGAGGGCTGTGCGGCCCCCAAAGAAATGCCACCCCACACCATGACTGACCCACCGCCAAACCGGTCATGCTGGAGGATGTTGCAGGCAGCAGAACGTTCTCCACGGCGTCTCCAGACTCTGTCACATGTACTCAGTGTGAACCTGCTTTCACCTGTGAAGAGCCCAGGGCGCCAGTGGCGAATTTGCCAATCTTGGTGTTCTCTGGTAAATGCCAAACGTCCTGCACGGTGTTGGGCTGTAAGCACAACCCCCACCTGTGGACGTCGGGCCCTTACACCACCCTCATGGAGTCTGCTTCTGACCGTTTGAGCAGACACATGCACATTTGTGGCCTGCTGGAGGTCATTTTGCAGGGCTCTGGCAGTGTTCCTCCTGCTCCTCCTTGCACAAAGGCAGAGGTAGCGGTCAAGCTGCTGGGTTGTTGCCCTCCTACGGCCTCCTCCATGTCTCCTGATGTACTGGCCTGTCTCCTGGTAGCGCCTCCATGCTCTGGACACTACGCTGACAGACACAGCAAACCTTCTTGCCACAGCTCGCATTGGTGTGCCATCCTGGATGAGCTGCACTACCTGAGCCACTTGTGTTGTTGTAGACTCTGTCTCATGCTACCACTAGAGTTAAAGCACCGCCAGCATTCAAAAGTGACCAAAACATCAGCCAGGAAGCATAGGAACTGAGAAGTGGTCTGAGGTCACCACCTGCAGAAACACTCATTTATTGGGGGTGTCTTGCCAATTGCCTATAATTTCCACCTGTTGTCTATTCCATTTGCACAACAGCATGTGAAATTTATTGTCAATCAGTGTTGCTTCCTAAGTGGACAGTTTGATTTCACAGAAGTGTGATTGACTTGGAGTTACATTGTGTTGTTTAAGTGTTCCCTTTATTTTTTTGAGCAGTGTATTATCTTAAATTGTATATTAAGGGTGATTGTTATAACAGCTTCCTACCAGGTGTGGTGGAGTTTGGTTCTGGGCCTCCTTCAGAGACTCCTGGTAGAGTTGATGTGTTCTCTGGAGAAACAGCATGATGTCTGGAGGACCCTGGACTGTTCTGATCAGCACCTGGCTCATACACACATGTATACAGTTATACAGAGCAACTTATCTTAAGATAACTAGGGACGACAACCACGTATCACAGTCATAGTAAGTAAATCTTTGCGGTATTCGTTTTATGTATTTTCTTTTCACCCGCAGCATGGTGATGACTCTGTCCAGGTATAGCACCTCCTGGTGGCAGAAGTCAGCATAGCAGCGGGCAGGCAGACGTCTGGAATACATCCCTCTGAGGAAGGCTGAGTAGAGGATCTCATCTGCTACTCTCTCACTGGTCTCCCACAGGACGTCATAAATACTCACCTCTTCAACCAGCTCTGGGGGAGGGAAGGAGGGGCAGTGTTCACAACTACGTGGTACATTTTAGCAATGATTAGTACAAAACTCAAAACAGTTCATCAAAAAGACAGTTGTTTCAAAACTAAGCCATTTTTCTATTGACTATTACAAGACACAAAATCATACAGTCACTTATTCACCAAACTTAATCAGTGTTTCATCTAGAAATACATGTTTCACATTGCAATACATGTTCATATAAATGTAAATGCTTTTCACAATGCAACCCACTCTTTAATTTAGATATGATTCTCTTCTTATTTGTTAGAATACATTTTATTATCACTCTAATATATGCTATTTGTGTAGCAGGTGTTTTTCTCCAAAGTGTTGGTATGTAACCTCAGTGGGAATCAAACCCACAGCTCTGGTGTTGCTAGTGCCATGCTCATACTAACTGAGCCACACACACTATAATACATACGCACAATTAAAATACATTTAATGATTACAATAGAGGTGGAAGATGAATGATGGCCGTCCCCATGAGCATACCGCCCTCCTTCAGGCCATGGATGAGGCATGCAATGACATCAATCCAGAACTATGTCAGGCTTGGATTTGTCATGCCAAAAGGTTTTTCCGCAGGTGCATGAACAATGAGGACATTTACTGTGATGTGGATGAGAACCTATGGTCAGATGCTCCAGACAGGCTTGATGCTAACTGGTGCCTGCTAAACCTTGCTTCTTTCAATCATTCATTTGTCTCATTTGATTACAGTACACCTATGTTGTAATGATATCGGAACAATACATGTATTTCTTGCATCAATTATTGTGAAATATGTCATAATTTCCCCCAAAACTTTTCCAAAAATACTATTTGAACTCTTTGCAGACTTGTTTTGAGATTGGCATTATTCCTTCTGTATCGTAGAAATCTATAATCAATCCTATCTCAAAATCCTCCAAAAAGGACACGAACCATAGAGGATTAGTCGCATTAGCAATGTATATAACTTGTATTCATGAATTCTAAATAACAGGCTCTCCCACTATCTAGAACAGTCTACTATCGACTATCTAGAACAGTCTACTATATACTATCTAGAACAGTCTAGTATCTACTATCTAGAACAGTCTACTATATACTATCTAGAACAGTCTAGTATCTACTATGTAGAACAGTCTACTATCCACTATCTAGAACAGTCTAGGATCTACTATCTAGAACAGTCTACTATCCACTATCTAGAACAGTCTACTATCCACTATCTAGAACAGTCTACTATCCACTATCTAGAACAGTCTACTATCCACTATCTAGAACAGTCTACTATCCACTATCTAGAACAGTCTACTATCCACTATCTAGAACAGTCTACTATCCACTATCTAGAACAGTCTACTATCTACTATCTAGAACAGTCTACTATCTACTATGTAGAACAGTCTACTATCCACTATCTAGAACAGTCTAGGATCTACTATCTAGAACAATCTACTATCCACTATCTAGAACAGTCTACTATCCACTATCTAGAACAATCTACTATCTACTATCTAGAACAGTCTGGTCAGCTTGCTGATGAACAGAATGCTTTAAGAAAGCCAGAGTGTTTGACGTGATTTTTGTAGTTATGTAACGTCAATTGATTGGCTGGTGCGACAATCGACTCCAGGGGTGAAACAGCTTGACTCTGTTGAGGGAAAATATATTTTGCTGAAGGGAGGGTAATCCATTTTCATTTAAGAGACCCTGGAGTGTGAACTAGTTCTATGGTAGTTAATTCAACAGTGGGAAGTTAGCTACATTAAACTAGTTCTATGGTAGTTAATTCAACAGTAGGAAGTTAGCTACATTAAACTAGTTCTATGGTAGTTAATTCAACAGTAGGAAGTTAGCAACATTAAACTAGTTATATGGTAGTTAATTCAACAGTAGGAAGTTAGCTACATTAAACTAGTTCTATGGTAGTTAATTCAACAATAGGAAGTTAGCTACATTAAACTAGTTCTATGGTAGTTAATTCAACAGTGGGAAGTTAGCTACATTAAACTAGTTCTATGGTAGTTAATTCAACAGTAGGAAGTTAGCTACATTAAACTAGTTCTATGGTAGTTAATTCAACAGTGGGAAGTTAGCTACATTAAACTAGTTCTATGGTAGTTAATTCAACAGTAGGAAGTTAGCTACATTAAACTAGTTCTATGGTAGTTAATTCAACAGTAGGAAGTTAGCAACATTAAACTAGTTATATGGTAGTTAATTCAACAGTAGGAAGTTAGCAACATTAAACTAGTTATATGGTAGTTAATTCAACAGTGGGAAGTTAGCTACATTAAACTAGTTCTATGGTAGTTAATTCAACAGTGGGAAGTTAGCTACATGAAACTAGTTATATGGTAGTTAATTCAACAGTGGGAAGTTAGAACTAGTTTGATGTAGCTATGATAGTTAATTCACCAGTAGGAAGTTAGCTACATTAAACTAGTTCTATGATAGTTAATTCACCAGTAGGAAGTTAGCTACATTAAACTAGTTCTATGGTAGTTAATTCAACAGTGGGAAGTTAGCTACATTAAACTAGTTCTATGGTAGTTAATTCAACAGTGGGAAGTTAGCTACATGAAACTAGTTATATGGTAGTTAATTCAACAGTGGGAAGTTAGCTACATGAAACTAGTTCTATGGTAGTTAATTCAACAGTGGGAAGATAGCTCCATTAAATGAAATGATACAGCTACCAAAACAGCTGTATAGTTTAATTGGTAGAAGGCTTTTCTGTTCTAATTTTAGATTTGAATAGCAGAGTAGACTAATGATGTGCTCTATGTTTTTGTCAAAGCTTCAGGGAAAGTGGTCAAAAAATCACATTGTTTAGAGTGAATAGACTGTTGGAAGTCAGATTTAAAATGGGAGATATAAATAAAAGGAGATTTAGAATGTCGAAGACATCCCGTTAAAGAGGAAGAGGTTTTCTAGGACAACAAAAAGCTTAATAGTTTAAAAACAATTCCAGACCGGTTTCATGTTTCACAAGTGTCATTAATGATCAGATAGATCATCTTCTACATGTCAGAGTGCCATTCAACAAGGAGCTGCGCCAAGACATTCCTACCTCTCTCATGTGATTTCTTCTGACTTGGCAATGATGCTAAACCAGATCTAAAAGAAAAGGAAATAAAAAATCCATGAATGTAATTGAGTGTTAATATGGTGCCTGTATAAAGCATGTCCAGATACAAGACAGTGTTGGACCTGCTACCTTGTCTCCATAGAACACACATAGAACCTCAGCTCTGCACAGGCCACATCATTCCAGCCCTGCCCACCTGTTGTCAAGACAAATCTCACTTCAGTTATTTCAATGTGCTCAGAGAGTGTGTGTGTGTGTGTGTGTGTGTGTGTACCTCCAGTGTGCAGCTCCATACAGTTCTCCCCTGTCCAGAGTTACTGGGCTCATCCTCCTCCCAGTAGAAACTGTCAACAGCTGAGCCGTTACTCCACAGCCACATCCCCTCCTTATCACAGAAACACATTGATTGATGGATTGAAGCCACTTCATTGTTTTTAAACAGAAAGTACATTGAGCTTTTGCCTCTGTAAACTGTAGACATTTGACAGACTGGTTGACAGGCTGACAGACTGACTGATGAATTATTGACCCAGTGTACCTGAGCTGCATCGTAGCCTCCCATCCAGACCGGCTGGTCTGTTTGTCTCCTGACCAGATCCTGGACAAACACCTGTTGACCCGGGCTGTGAACCGACACCAGGTTCCCTCTGTGTTGGGAGCAGTACAACTAGAGAGACAGTCAGAGAACACTGTGTTAGCTCGCTGAGCTAAAGCCCCGGGATTACTGGATCAACGCAGGCTAAAAATGGACATTTCCTGAATTAAATTAAATATCTTGAAATATCAATGGTTGTGTAATAGTAATAGCAGTTGTAG
>NW_027011125.1:0-26100 GCF_036934945.1 Oncorhynchus masou masou | reverse complement strand
TTTGACCAGAGCTTTATGAGCACGTTCTTCCTCTATTGAAAAACAACGCCTTGTTCTGCACAAAGCCCTTCGTGCTCCTCCTCTATTGAAAAACAACGCCTTGTTCTGCACAAAGCCCTTCGCGCTCCTCTCTATTGAAAAACAACATCTTGTTCTGCACAAAGCCCTTCGTCCTCCTCCTCTATTGAAAAACAACATCTTGTTCTGCACAAAGCCCTTCGTGCTCCTCCTCTATTGAAAAACAACATCTTGTTCTGCACAAAGCCCTTCGTGCTCCTCCTCTATTGAAAAACAACGGCTTGTTCTGCACAAAGCCCACTTAAGTGCTCCAGTCATGTGATACGGTCCCAAAAGGGGCATACTTTCCTCCATACTTTCTACACGGTGTTAGTTGTTTAAGTTTACACTGAATGCTTTTCCCCTAGAGTTTTATTTGACACTGTACGGCCTTAGGCTGCATGAAAAAAAACACTTTGGCACACTTTGGCAGCCCGCCTAGAATTTCATATGCAGAAAAAAAAACACTGGCAGCCCGCCCTAGAATTTCATATGCAGAAAAAAAAACACTGGCAGCCCGCCCTAGAATTTCATGCAGAAACAAAAACACTGGCAGCCCGCCTAAATTTCATATGCAGAAACAAAAACACTGGCAGCCCGCCCTAGAATTTCATATGCAGAAACAAAAACACTGGCAGCCCGCCCTAGAATTTCATATGCAGAAACAAAAACACTGGCAGCCCGCCCTAGAATTTCATATGCAGAAACAAAAAACACTGGCAGCCCGCCCTAGAATTTCATATGCAGAAACAAAAACACTGGCAGCCCGCCCCACCTAAATTTCATATGCAGAAAAAAAACACTGGCAGCCCGCCCTAGAATTTCATATGCAGAAACAAAAACACTGGCAGCCCACCCTAGAATTTCATATGCAGAAAAAAAAACTGGCAGCCCGCCCTAGAATTTCATATGGCAGCCCAGCCCTAGAATTTCATATGCAGAAAAAAAACACACTGGCAGCCCACCCTAGAATTTCATATGCAGAAACAAAAACACTGGCAGCCCGCCTAAATTTCATATGCAGAAACAAAAACACTGGCAGCCACCCTAAATTTCATATGCAGAAACAAAAACACTGGCAGCCCGCCCTAGAATTTCATATAGCAGAAAAAAAAACACTGGCAGCCCGCCCTAGAATTTCATATGCAGAAACAAAAACACTGGCAGCCCCGCCTAGAATTTCATATGCAGAAACAAAAACACTGGCAGCCCGCCCACCCTAGAATTTCATATGCAGAAACAAAAACACTGGCAGCCCCACCCTAGAATTTCATATGCAGAAACAAAAACACCCTAGAATTTCATGGCAAAAACACTGCCCCACCCTAGAATTTCATATGCAGAAACAAAAACACTGGCAGCCCGCCCTAGAATTTCATATGCAGAAACAAAACACTGGCAGCCCACCCTAGAATTTCATATGCAGAAACAAAAACACTGACAACACTGGCAGCCCATGCCCTAGCCAATTTCATATGCAGAAACAAAACACTGGC
Organism: Oncorhynchus masou masou; assembly: GCF_036934945.1. Lineage (NCBI taxonomy): Eukaryota > Metazoa > Chordata > Actinopteri > Salmoniformes > Salmonidae > Oncorhynchus > Oncorhynchus masou. The sequence continues at coordinate 24,547 of NW_027011125.1, read as the reverse complement.
AGCCCGCCCTAGAATTTCATATGCAGAAAAAAACACTGGCAGCCCCGCCCTAGAATTTCATATGCAGAAACAAAAACACTGGCAGCCCGCCCTAGAATTTCATATGCAGAAACAAAACACTGGCAGCCCGCCCTAGAATTTCATATGCAGAAACAAAAACACTGGCAGCAGAAGAAAAAACACGCCCTAGAATTTCATATGCAGAAGAAAAAACTGGCAGCCCGCTCCTGAAAAGGTAGGTTTCATATGAGACGTAACCTGACTCTGCCCTATCGCTCTCCTGCAGAAACAAAAACACTGGCAGCCCGCCCTAAAAAATATATATATATATCCCATTTAGAGACACAGTGGAGTTGGTGAGAGAGCTGGTTACCATGCCGTCAGAGACAGAGTCAAAGCTGTGCGAGGCCTTCCTGTAAGTCTGGGGGAGCGCAGAAACATCAGGTAAACACACGTTATGACGCATTCAACTACTTTACACAGAGACAAACCAACCTGTTATGGGCTCATTATCCACCAATAATATAATAATAATATATATATAATATATAATATAATAATAATATATATCCCATTTAGCAGACGCTTTTGTCCAAAGCGACTTACAAGTCGGCTGGGGCCACTACTTTTACATATGGGTGGTCCCAGCGGGAATCGAGACCCACGACGCTTGGCGTTGCAGCGCCATGCTCTACCGACTGAGCCACACAGGACTTAAGAGTCTCAGAGTAGCAGTACTGATCTCGGATCAGTTTAGCCTTCTTTTTGTTGATAATAATGAATAAGACTATATGGACAGGTCTCAGATCAGCATTTAAAGGTCCTGGTCTGTTACAGTATTCTCTCACTAATTGTCTCTCTGTCCCGAGCAGCAGTACTGATCTAGAATCAGTTTAGCCTTTTAGATCATAATGAATAAGACTATATAGACAGATCTCAGACCAGCACTTAAAAGTCCTGGTCTGTTACAGTAGTCTCTCTAGAATGCATCTCAAATAGCACCCTATTCCCTATATATATATATATATATATATATATATATGCATACCTCTGACTATATATATATATACCTCTGATTATATATATATATATAGTGCACTGCTTCTGACCTGAGCCCACATTGAGCCTATTTACATCTATCTAGCGTTATCTCAGGTGTACTGTATTTGAGAAGTGTGTGTGTGTGTGTGTGTGTGTGTGGTCAGCTGTTTGTTCACCTGCCCGCAATTGCTAATAACCCATCCGCAACCGGCCGACCATATGTTATAAAGATCTGAGGCCTTTATTTGACAGGGGGCTGCAGGATTTCTTTTGATTTAGAAATGCTTCTGCTTATGATTTTTAACATTTTTGGTAGTCTGTTTGTTAGTCTTTTTTCTACTGTGTTATTGACTTGTTAATTGTTTACTCCATGTGTAACTCTGTGTTGTCTGTTCACACTGCTATGCTCTATCTTGGCCAGGTCGCAGTTGCAAATGAGAACTTGTTCTCAACTAGCCTACCTGGTTAAATAAAGGTGTTCTCAACTGGCCTACCTGGTTAAATAAAGGTGTTCTCAACTAGCCTACCTGGTTAAATAAAGGTGTTCTCAACTAGCCTACCTGGTTAAATAAAGGTGTTCTCAGCTAGCCTACCTGGTTAAATAAAGGTGTTCTCAACTAGCCTACCTGGTTAAATAAAGGTGTTCTCAACTAGCCTACCTGGTTAAATAAAGGTGTTCTCAACTAGCCTACCTGGTTAAATAAAGGTGTTCTCAACTAGCCTACCTGATTAAATAAAGGTGTTCTCAACTAGCCTACCTGGTTAAATAAAGGTGTTCTCAACTAGCCTACCTGGTTAAATAAAGGTGTTCTCAACTAGCCTACCTGGTTAAATAAAGGTGTTCTCAACTAGCCTACCTGGTTAAATAAAGGTGTTCTCATCTAGCCTACCTGGTTAAATAAAGGTGTTCTCAACTAGCCTACCTGGTTAAATAAAGGTGTTCTCAACTAGCCTACCTGGTTAAATAAAGGTGTTCTCAACTAGCCTACCTGGTTAAATAAAGGTGTTCTCAACTAGCCTACCTGGTTAAATAAAGGTGTTCTCAACTAGCCTACCTGGTTAAATAAAGGTGTTCTCAACTAGCCTACCTGGTTAAATAAATAAGGTGTTCTCAACTAGCCTACCTGGTTAAATAAAGGTGTTTCTCAACTAGCCTACCTGATTAAATAAAGGTGTTCTCAACTAGCCTACCTGATTAAATAAAGGTGTTCTCAACTAGCCTACCTGGTTAAATAAAGGTGTTCTCAACTAGCCTACCTGGCTAAATAAAGGTGTTCTCAACTAGCCTACCTGATTAAATAAAGGTGTTCTCAACTAGCCTACCTGGCTAAATAAAGGTGTTCTCAACTAGCCTACCTGGTTAAATAAAGGTGTTCTCAACTAGCCTACCTGGTTAAATAAAGGTGTTCTCAACTAGCCTACCTGATTAAATAAAGGTGTTCTCAACTAGCCTACCTGGTTAAATAAAGGTGTTCTCAACTAGCCTACCTGGTTAAATAAAGGTGTTCTCAACTAGCCTACCTGGTTAAATAAAGGTGTTCTCAACTAGCCTACCTGGTTAAATAAAGGTGTTCTCAACTAGCCTACCTGATTAAATAAAGGTGTTCTCAACTAGCCTACCTGGTTAAATAAATAAGGTGTTCTCAACTAGCCTACCTGGTTAAATAAAGGTGTTCTCAACTAGCCTACCTGGTTAAATAAAGGTGTTCTCAACTAGCCTACCTGATTAAATAAAGGTGTTCTCAACTAGCCTACCTGGTTAAATAAAGGTGTTCTCAACTAGCCTACCTGATTAAATAAAGGTGTTCTCAACTAGCCTACCTGGTTAAATAAAGGTGTTCTCAACTAGCCTACCTGGTTAAATAAAGGTGTTCTCAACTAGCCTACCTGGTTAAATAAAGGTGTTCTCAACTAGCCTACCTGGTTAAATAAAGGTGTTCTCAACTAGTCTACCTGGTTAAATAAAGGTGTTCTCAACTAGCCTACCTGATTAAATAAAGGTGTTCTCAACTAGCTTACCTGGTTAAATAAAGGTGTTCTCAACTAGCCTACCTGATTAAATATAGCTGAAATAAAAATAAAAAATAAAGTCAACTTGTCTATAATTACATACATGCAGCTTCTCTTCTGTCATTATATGTTCTCCTAGAGGACTAAATAAACCCTCACTCACCAAAATAATGTCATAGATAGATAGAATGCTTCAATATAAACCAGCAAAAAAATCTCAAACTGCGTTTTATTTTCAGTAAACTTAACATGTGTAAATATTTGTATGGGCATAAACAAGATTCAACAACTGAGACGTAAACTGAACAAGTTCCACAGAGTTGTGACTAACAGAAATGGAATAATGTGTCCCTGAACAAAGGGGGGGGCAAATTAACAGTAACTGTCAGTATCTGGTGTGGCCACCAGCTGCATTAAGTACTGCAGTGCATCTCCTCCTCATGGACTGCACCAGATTTGCCAGTTCTTGCTGTGAGATGTTACCCTACTCTTCCACCAAGGCACCAGCAAGTTCCCAGACATTTCTGGGAGGAATGGCCCTAGCCCTCACCCTCCGATCCAACAGGTCCCAGATTTCTGGGGGAATGCTCCCTCACCCTCCGATGGGATGCTCAATAGATTGATCTGGGCTCTTCGCTGACCATGGCAGAACACTGACATTCCTGTCTTGCAGGAAATCATGCACAGAACGAGCAGTATGGCTGGTGGCATTGTCATGTTGGAGGGTTATGTCAGGATGAGCCTGCAGGAAGGGTCCCACATGAGGGAGGAGGATGTCTTCCCTGTAACGCACAGCGTTGAGATTGCCTGCAATGACAACAAGCTCAGTCCGTTGATGCTGTGACACACTGCCCCAGACCATGACGGACCCTCCACCTCCTAATCGATCCCACTCCAGAGTACAGGCCTTGGTGTAACGCTCATTCCTTCTACGATAAACGCTAATCCAACCATGACCCCTGGTGAGACAAAACCCCAACTTGTCAGTGAAGTGTACTTTTTGCCAGTCCTGTCTGGTCCAGCGATGGTGGGTTTGTGCCCGTGAGCGCACCTCTGTTGCCGGTGATGTCTGGTGAGGACCTGCCTTTCAACAGGCCTACAAGCCCTCAGTCCAGCCTCTCTCAGCCTATTGCGGACAGTCTGGGCACCGATGGAGGGATTCAGACCCCTTCAGACCCCTTCCCCATTTTCCATTTTCTAAAATGGATTAAATCGTTCATCAATCTACACACATAATAATGACAAAGCAATTAAAAAAATATATAATCTAAAACTAAAATAATACATTTTCATAAGTATTCAGACCCTTTACTCAGTACTTTGTTGAAGCACCTTTGACAGCGATTACAGCCTTGAGTCTTCTTGGGTATGACGCTACAAGCTTGGCACACATGTATTTGGGAGTTTCTCTCATTCTTCTTTGCAGATTCTCTCAAGCTCTGTCAGGTTGGAAGGGGAGCGTTGCTGCACAGAGATGTTCGATCGGGTTCAAGTCCAGGCTCTGGCTGGGCCACTCAAGGACATTCAGAGACTTGTCCCGAAGCCACTCCTGTGTTGTCTTGGCTGTGTGCTTTGGGTCGTTGTCCTGTTGGAAGGTGAACCTTCGCCCCAGTCTGAGGTCCTGAACACTCTGGATCAGGTTTTCATCAAGGATCTCTGTACTTTGCTCCGTTCATCTTTCCCTCGATCCTGACTTGTCTCCCAGTCCCTACAGCTGAAAAACATCCCCACAGCATGATGCTGCCACCACTGTGCTTCACTGTAGGATGGTGCCAGGTTCCCTCCAGATGTGATGCTTGGCATTCAGGCCAAAGAGTTCAATCTTAGTTTCATCAGACCAGAGAATCTTGTTTCTCATGGTCTGAGAGTCCTTTAGGTGCCTTTTGGCAAACTCCATGCGGGCTGTCATGTGCCTTTTACTGAGGAGTGGCTTCCGTCTGGCCGCTCTAACATAATGGCCTGATTGGTGGAGTGCTGCAGAGATGGTTGTCCTTCTGGAAGGTTCTCCCATCTCCACAGAGGAACTCTGGAGCTCTGACAGAGTGATCATTGGGTTCTTGGTCACCTCCCTGACCAAGGCCCTTCTCCCCTGATTCCTCGGTTTGGCCTGGCGGCCAGGTCTAGGAAGAGTCTTGGTGGTTCCAAACATATTCAATTTACGAATGATGGAAGCCACTGTGTTCTTGCGGACCTTTAATGCTGCAGAAATGTTTTGGTACCCTTCCCCAGATCTGTGCCTCGACACAATCCTGTCTTGGAGCTTTACGGACAATTCCTTCTACGACAACATGGCTTGTTTTTTTTTCTCTGACATGCTCTGTCAACTGTAGGACCTCAAGCTTGATGTAGTCATTGCGTGCTAGAAATATGGGACTAAATTACTCAACTTTAAACTACTTTAAGACACATATAAGTGAATTTGTCCCAATACTTTTGGTCCCCTAATATGGGAGGACTATGTACAAGAAGTGTTGTAATATCTAAATGGGTCACCCAATATGGATGAAAATACCCTCAAATTAAAGCTGACAGTCTGCACGTTAACCTCATAGTCATTGTATCATTTCAAAGTGCTGGAGTACAGAACCAGAACAATAAACAATATGGCCCGATGCCTTTTGGAGCTCACTGTAAATTGCACAAGAATGATACATTTATGCATTTTTTTTAACGGAGGGCCTATTGGTTTCTCTCAATTCAACCCACCCGCCACCCACCTGCCCGATATGAACGCTATATGTAATGACCCTAAACCCACCCGCCCTGCAGATATAACTGTCTGGGTCAAACGTCTCATCACTACTGTGTGTTTCCAGGTGCCGTGTCTTAGCAGAGAAGTTCTCCAGGAGGAGTCTAGAGAGAACAAGCTGCACTGACTGTTGGGAGCAGATGTCACTGGTCAGAACCGATGTCCTGTAGTAGTCACTAGATAGACATGTTAGAGAGGACACTGGTCAGAACCCATGTCCTGCAGTAGTCACTAGATAGACATGTTAGAGAGGACACTGGTCACAACCCATATTCTGTAGTAGTCACTAGATAGACATGTTAGAGAGGACACTGGTCAGAACCCATATCCTGTAGTAGTCACTAGATAGACATGTTAGAGAGGACACTGGTTAGAACCCATATTCTGTAGTAGTCACTAGATAGACATGTTAGAGAGGACACTGGTCACAACCCATATTCTGTAGTAGTCACTAGATAGACATGTTAGAGAGGACACTGGTCACAACCATATTCTGTAGTAGTCACTAGATAGACATGTTAGAGGACACAGGTCACAACCCATATCCTGTAGTAGTCACTAGATAGACATGTTAGAGAGGACACTGGTTAGAACCCATATCCTGTAGTAGTCACTAGATAGACATGTTCTGTCTCTCTCAGAACCCATGTCCTGTAGTAGTCAGCAGATGTGGTGTTAGAGGACACTGGTCACAACCCATATCTGTAGTAGTCACTAGATAGACATGTTAGAAGGACACTGGTTCTGCTGTCCCTGCTATCCTGTTTCAAGATGGCTGTCCTCTTCAACACTCACTCAGAACCCATCCTCCCTCTCCTTCATCACTAGATAGGCATGTTAGAGCACCGACACTGGTCAGAACCCATGTCCTGTAGTAGTCACTGGATAGACATGTTGGAGAGGACACTGGTCAGAACCCATGTCCTGTACACAGACACTAGATAGACATGTTTTAAAGAGAGGACACTGGTCAGAACCATGTCATCTGTCTGTCTGTCACTAGATAGACTTGTCTCTCTTTCTCTGGTCTCAACCCATGTCCTCTCCCTGTCACTAGATTGTCTGTTAGAGAGGACTCTGGTCAGAACCCATGTCCTGTAGTAGTCACTAGATCTGACATGTTTGTCTGCACTCTCACAACCCATATCCTGTCGTAGTCACTAGATAGACATTCCTTAGAGAGGACACTGTTTGTCTGAACCCATATCCTCCCTCTTAGTCACTAGATAGACATGTTAGAGAGGACACTGGTCACAACCCATATCCTGTAGTAGTCACTAGATAGACATGTTAGAGAGGTCTCACTGGTCTCCCATATCCCCTGTAGTAGTCACTAGATAGACATGTTAGAGAGGACACTGGTCACAACCCATATCTCTCTCCCTAGTCTCTCATGTTCTCTCTCTCCCTGTCACTGGTCAGAACCCATGTCCTGTAGTAGTCACTAGATAGACATGTTAGAGGACCCTGTCAGAACCCCTGTCCTGTAGTAGTCACTAGATAGACATGTTGTTTGGACACTGGTCAGAACCATACCCTGTAGTAGTCACTAGATAGACATGTTAGAGAGTCACTGGTCAGAACCCTCTCCTTCCTAGTCACTAGATAGACATGTTTGTCTGCCTCTCCAGGACACTGGTCAGAACCCATGTCCTGTAGTAGTCACTAGATAGACATGTTTGTCTGCCTGGTCCAGAACCCATGTCCCTGTAGTAGTCACTAGATAGACATGTTAGAGAGGACACTGTCTCACAACCCATCTCCTGTCCCTAGTCACTAGATAGACATGTTAGAGAGGACACTGGTCAGCCCTATCCTGTTTGTCTGTCACTAGATATCTCATGTTAGAGAGGACACTGGTCTCAACCCTCTCCCTGTCTCTATCCTGTAGTAGTCACTAGATAGACATGTTAGAGGTCACTGGTCACAACTCTCATATCCTTCCAGTAGTCACTAGATAGACATGTTTGTCTGCCTCTCACAACCTCATATCCTCTAGTAGTCACTAGATAGACATGTTAGAGAGGACACTGGTCCTCTCCCATGCCTCTGTCTGTTTGTCTGCCTCTCCATACCTCATGTTAGAGAGGACACTCTTCCTCTCTCCATGTCCTGTAGTAGTCACTAGATAGACATGTTCCCTGGACACTGGTCCCTGTCTCCCCTGTCCTGTAGTAGTCACTAGATGCCATGTCTGTTTGTCTGCCTCTCATAACTCCATGTCCTGTAGTTCCTCACTAGATGCCATGTTAGAGAGTCTGACCTCTCCATAACCCATGTCTCTCTCTCCTAGTCACTAGATAGACATTTCCGTGTGTGACACTGGTCAGAACCCAGTGTGTGTGTGTGTAGTGTGTGTGTGTGTGTGTGTGTTAGCAGGGACACTGGTCAGAACCCATGTCCTGTAGTAGTCTACTAGATAGACATGTGCTGAGTGGAGGACACTGGTCAGAACCCATGTCCTGTAGTAGTCACTAGATGCATGTTAGAGAGGACCTGGTCAGAACAGGTAGTACTGTCTGTAGTCTGTCTGTCTGTCTGTCTGTCTGTCTGTCTGTCTGTCTGTCTGTCTGTCTGTCTGTCACTGTCTGTCTGTCTGTCTGTCTGTCTGTCTGTCTGTCTGTCTGTCTGTCTGTCTTACTAGATGCTGTTAGAGGGCCTCAGTCATAACCCATGTCCTGTCTGTCTGTCTGTCTAGATAGACATGTTAGAGAGGACACTGTCTGTCTTACCTCCTACATGTCTCTGTAGTAGTCCTAGTCATATACATGTTAACACTGTCTGTCTGAACCCTGTCTGTCTGTCTGTCTGATTTACATGTTACATGCTGCTCTGTGGACCTCAGTCATATACAGGTAGTACTGTCTGTCTGTCTGTAGTCCCCATTAGTTCCTGTTAAGGCACTGGTCAGAACTCTTCCTGTAGTATTTTAGATCCCCATTAGTTCCTGCCAAGGCAGCAGATACATGTCCTGTAGTAGTCACTAGATCCCCATGTTAGAAGGACACTGCAGCTACCCTTCCTGGGGTTTCACTAGATAGACATGTTAGAAGGACACTGCAGCTACCCATTCCTGGGGTTTACTAGATAGACATTAGTTCCTGCCAGAGGACACTGGTCAGCTACCTTCCTGGGGTTTATTATGATCCCCATGTTAGAGAGGACACTGCAGCAACTCTTCCTGTAGTAGTTTAGACATGTTCTGTCTCCCCATTAGTTCCTGCCAAGGCAACAGCTACTCTGGGGTTTATCATGATCCCCATTAGTTCTCTGCCAAGGCAGGCTACTCTTCCTGGGGTTTATCATGGATCCCCATTAGTTCCTGTCAAGGCAGCAGCTACTCTTCCTGGGGTTTATTATGGATCCCCTCGTTAGTTCCTGTCAAGGCAGCAGCTCTCTTCCTGGGGTTTATTATGGATCCCCATTAGTTCCTGCCAAGGCAGCAGCTACTCTTCCTGGGGTTTATTATGGATCTCCCATTGTTCCTAGGGGCAGCAGCTACTCTTCCTGGGGTTTAGTGGACACCCCATTAGCTGTTGCCAAGGCAGCACACTCTTCCTGGGGTTTAAAGATGGATCCCCAAGTCTAAAGTTCCTGCCAAGTCTGCAGCTACTCTTCCTTTTATTATGGATCCCCATCTCTCTCCTGCCAAGGCAGCAGCTACTCTTCCTGGGGTTTATTATGGATCCCCATTACCTCTCTCCCAGCAGCTACTCTTCCTGGGGTTTATTATGGATCCTCATTGTTTATCTGCCAAGGCAGCAGCTACTCTTCCTGGGGTTTATTATGGATCCCTCTTAGTTCCTACCAAGGCAGCAGCTACTCTTCCTGGGGTTTATTATGGATCCCCATTAGCTGTTGCCAAGGCAGTCTCTCTTCCTGTTTATTATGGATCCCCATTCTTTCCTCCAAGGCAGCAGCTACTCTCCCTGGGGTTTATTATGGATCCCCATTAGTTCCTACCAAGGCAGCAGCCTCTGTCTGTTTGTTTGGATCCCTACCTAGTTCCTGCCAAGGCAGCAGCTACTCTTCCTGGGCTTTATTATGGATCCCCGTGTTCCTCCCAGCAGCTCTCTTCCCTGTTTATTATGGATCCCCATTAGTCCCTCTCCCTGCTCTCTTCTGTTTATTATGGATCCCCATTAGTTCCTGCCAAGGCAGCAGCTACTCTCCTGGGGTTTATTATGGATCCCCATTAGTTCTGCTCAAGGCCCTCCTACTCTTCCTGGGGTTTATTATGGATCCCCATTAGTTCCTCTTCTGCCTTGGCTGTCCTCCATAATCCCTGTCATAATCACACCAGACTGGGAACTCTGGCTCTGGTCTCTGTCCTCTCTCCCTGCCCCTCCAGTTTTTTTGCCTCTGAGATGTCTGGCCCTGCACTCTCCCTGCTCTTCCTTTCTCCCTGCCTCTGTCTGTTTGTCTGCCTCTCCATACTCTACTCCCTGTCTCTCTACACCCTAAACAAATAAACAACTGACTTTCAGCCTGTCCCTGTGGACATTCAACATGTATAGTGACACGAATGACTGATCATATGGAGGAACAGTCAGCATGACAGATATTGGTTCAACAGTCAGTCAGCATGACAGATAATATGGAGTCTACAGTCAGCATGACAGATATTATAGAGGAACAGTCAGCATGACAGATATATAAGGAACAGTCAGCTTGACAGATATTATAGAGGAACAGTCAGCATGACTACATGCTGAACTCTGTGGAGCCTCAGTCATATACAGGTCAGTCTGTCTCCCTGCTGACAGATATTCTGTCTGTCTGTCAGCATGTCTGTCTGTGGAGTCTGTCTGTCTGTCTGTCTTATAGAGGAACAGTCACATGCTGCTATGTGGGCCTCAGTCAGCATGACAGATATTATGTCTGTCTGTCAGTCTGTCAGATATTATGGTTTACAGTCCTAGCATGCAGATCTTATGGAGGAACCAGTCAGTCTTCCTGACAGTTTATATGGAGGATCAGTCCATTACAGATTCCTGTCAAGGTAGTCAGCATGACAGATATTATGGAGGAACAGTCATGTCCCCATGACAGATATTCCTGAGGAACAGTCTACTCTTCATGGGGTTTATTATGGAGGAACAGTCAGTCATTACAGATATTATAAGGAACAGCAGCTACTTTTCTGCCTTGGCAGTCATCCATAATATATGTCAACAGTCAGTCATGACAGATATTATGGAGGAACAGCTGGCTCTGGTCAGATATTATGGAGGAACAGTCAGTCAGCATGACAGATATTATAGAGGGAACAGTGGGATGTCAGATATTATAGGGCACCCCTCAGGTGACAGATATTATGAAGGAACAGTCAGTGGCAGCATGACAGATAAAAACAAGGGATAATGGGAGGAACAGTCAGTCAGCATGACAGTCCCTGGAGCGTCTACACAGTAATGACAAATAAACAACAGTCTTTCAGCCTGACAGATATTATAGAGACATTCAACATGTATATGCACTGAACACAGTCAGCATTACAGATCATATGGAGGAACAGTCAGCATGACAGATATTATGGAGGAACAGTCAGTCAGCATGACAGATATTATGGAGTAACAGTCAGCATGGCAGATATTATGGAGGAACAGTCAGTCAGCATGACAGATAATATGGAGGGAACAGTCAGTCATGACAGATATTATAGAGGAACAGTCAGCATGACAGATATTATAGAGTAACAGTCAGCATGCCAGATATTATGGAGGAACAGTCAGTCACATTACAGATAAATAGAGGAACAGTCACATGACAGATATTATGGAGGGAACAGTCAGTCAGCATGACAGATAATATGGAGGAACAGTCAGCATGACAGATAATATGGAGGAACAGTCAGTCATGACAGATAATATGGAGGAACAGTCAGCATGACAGATATTATGGAGGAACAGTCAGTCAGCATGACAGATATTATAGAGGAACAGTCAGCATGACAGATATTATAGAGGAACAGTCAGCATGACAGATATTATGGAGGAACAGTCAGCATGACAGATATTATAGAGGAACAGTCAGTCAGCATGACAGATAATATGGAGGAACAGTCAGCATGACAGATATTATAGAGGAACAGTCAGTCAGCATGACAGATAATATGGAGGAACAGTCAGTCAGCATGACAGATAGATATGGAGGAACAGTCAGCATGACAGATATTATAGAGGAACAGTCAGTCAGCATGACAGATATTATAGAGGAACAGTCAGTCAGCATGACAGATAATATGGAGGAACAGTCAGCATGACAGATATTATAGAGGAACAGTCAGCATGACAGATATTATAGAGGAACAGTCAGCATGACAGATATTATAGAGGAACAGTCAGCATGACAGATATTATAGAGGAACAGTCAGCATGACAGATATTATGGAGGAACAGTCAGTCAGCATGACAGATATTATGGAGGAACAGTCAGCATGCCAGATATTATGGAGGAACAGTCAGTCAGCATGACAGATATTATAGAGGAACAGTCAGCATGACAGATATTATAGAGGAACAGTCAGCATGCCAGATATTATAGAGGAACAGTCAGCATGACAGATATTATGGAGGAACAGTCAGTCAGCATGACAGATATTATAGAGGAACAGTCAGCATGACAGATATTATAGAGGAACAGTCAGTCAGCATGACAGATATTATAGAGGAACAGTCAGTCAGCATGACAGATATTATAGAGGAACAGTCAGCATGACAGATATTATAGAGGAACAGTCAGTCAGCATGACAGATAATATGGAGGAACAGTCAGCATGACAGATATTATAGAGGAACAGTCAGCATGACAGATATTATAGAGGAACAGTCATGACAGATATTATAAGAGGAACAGTCAGCATGACAGATATTATAGAGGAACAGTCAGCATGACAGATATTATAGAGGAACAGTCAGCATGACAGATATTATGGAGGAACAGTCAGCATGACAGATAATATGGAGGAACAGTCAACATGACAGATATTATAGAGGAACAGTCAGCATGACAGATATTATAGAGGAACAGTCAGCATGACAGATATTATAGAGGAACAGTCAGTCAGCATGACAGATAATATGGAGGAACAGTCAGCATGACAGATATTATAGAGGAACAGTCAGTCAGCATGACAGATATTATGGAGGAACAGTCAGCATGACAGATATTATAGAGGAACAGTCAGCATGACAGATATTATAGAGGAACAGTCAGTCAGCATGACAGATATTATAGAGGAACAGTCAGTCAGCATGACAGATATTATGGAGGAACGGTCAGTCAGCATGACAGATATTATGGAGGAACAGTCAGCATGACAGATATTATAGAGGAACAGTCAGTCAGCATGACAGATAATATGGAGGAACAGTCAGTCATGACAGATATTATGGAGGAACAGTCAGTCAGCATGACAGATATTATGGAGGAACAGTCAGTCAGCATGACAGATATTATAGAGGAACAGTCAGCATGACAGATATTATGGAGGAACAGTCAGCATGACAGATATTATGAGGAACAGTCAGTCAGCATGACAGATATTATAGAGGAACAGTCAGTCAGCATGCCAGATAATATGGAGGAACAGTCAGTCAGCATGACAGATATTATGGAGGAACAGTCAGCATGACAGATATTATGGAGGAACAGTCAGCATGACAGATATTATAGAGGAACAGTCAGCATGACAGATAATATGGAGGAACAGTCAGCATGACAGATATTATAGAGGAACAGTCAGCATGACAGATATTATAGAGGAACAGTCAGTCAGCATGACAGATAATATAGAGGAACAGTCAGTCAGCATGACAGATATTATGGAGGAACAGTCAGTCATGACAGATAATATGGAGGAACAGTCAGCATGACAGATATTATAGAGGAACAGTCAGCATGACAGATATTATGGAGGAACAGTCAGCATGACAGATAATATGGAGGAACAGTCAGTCAGCATGACAGATATTATGGAGGAACAGTCAGCATGACATATATTATGAGGGAACAGTCAGTCAGCATAACAGATATTATGGAGGAACAGTCAGCATGACAGATAATATGGAGGAACAGTCAGCATGACAGATATTATAGAGGAACAGTCAGTCATGACAGATATTATGGAGGAACAGTCAGTCAGCATGACAGATAATATGGAGGAACAGTCAGCATGACAGATATTATGAGGAACAGTCAGCATGACAGATATTATGGAGGAACAGTCAGCATGACAGATATTATAGAGGAACAGTCAGTCAGCATGCCAGATATTATGGAGGAACAGTCAGCATGACAGATATTATAGAGGAACAGTCAGTCAGCATGACAGATAATATGGAGGAACAGTCAGCATGACAGATATTATAGAGGAACAGTCAGTCAGCAAGCCAGATATTATAGAGGAACAGTCAGCATGACAGATATTATGGAGGAACAGTCAGTCAGCATGACAGATATTATAGAGGAACAGTCAGTCAGCATGCCAGATATTATGGAGGAACAGTCAGCATGCCAGATATTATGGAGGAACAGTCAGCATGACAGATATTATGGAGGAACAGTCAGCATGACAGATATTATAGAGGAACAGTCAGCATGACAGATATTATAGAGGAACACAGTCAGCATGACAGATATTATAGAGGAACAGTCAGTCAGCATGACAGATAATATGGAGGAACAGTCAGCATGACAGATATTATGGAGGAACAGTCAGTCAGCATGACAGATAATATGGAGGAACAGTCAGCATGACAGATATTATGGAGGAACAGTCAGTCATGACAGATATTATAGAGGAACAGTCAGCATGACAGATATTATGAGGAACAGTCAGTCAGCATGACAGATATTATGAGGTGTCAGTCAGCATGACAGATATTATGTGGCAGTCAGTCAGTGACAGATATTATGAGGAACAGTCAGTGTCATGACAGATATTATAGAGGAACAGTCAGTCAGCATGACAGATATTATAGAGGAACAGTCAGTCTGGATGACAGATAATATGGAGGAACAGTCAGCATGACAGATATTATGAGGAACAGTCAGCATGACAGATATTATAGAGGAACAGTCAGCATGACAGATATTATGGAGGAACAGTCAGCATGACAGTATATTATAGAGGAACAGTCACTGACAGATATTATAGAGGAACAACCAGCATGACATCTTAAGGAACAGTCAGTCAGCATGACAGATAATATGGAGGAACAGTGCTACAGACATTATAGAGGTACAGTCAGCATGACAGATACATGGCTCCTGTCTAGTGACAGATCTAAGAGGAACTCACCACACACAGGACCAACCTGGAGGAATAGTACATGACAATATTACTCACACACACACATGACCAACCTGCTAGTACATCTAAACAGTACTATACAGGAACACACATGACAGGACACAAACAGTCAGTCACACCCACATAATATGGAGGAACAGTCAGCATGACAGATATTATAGAGGAACAGTCAGCATGACAGATATTATAGAGGAACAGTCAGCATGACAGATACATACAGGACACACACACACAGGACCAACCTGCTAGTCAGCATCTAAAGGTACTCACACACACAGATAATATGGACCAACCTGCATGACAGATATCTAAAGGATACTCACACAGATACACAGGACACAGGACCAACCTGCTAGTACATCTAAAGGTACTCACACATGACAGATAGGAACAGTCAGCTGCTAGTACATCTAAAGGTACAGTCACACACACACACACACACATGGAGGAACCTGCAGTACATCTAAAGGAACAGTCAGCATGACAGATACACACAGTCACATGACAGGACCAACCTGTAGTACATCTAAAGGAACAGTCAGTCAGCACACAGATATTATGGAGGAACACACAGGACCAACCTGCTAGTACATCTAAAGGTAACAGTCACATGACAGATATTATGGAGGAACCTGCATAGTACATCTAAAGAGTACTCAGCACACAGATATTATGGAGGAACAGTCATCTACACACACACACACACAACACACACACACAGATATTATACAGGACACAGTCACACATGACAGACACAGGACCAACCTGCTGACAGATCTAAGAGGTAACAGTCACATGACATACAGGACCAACCTGCTAGTGACATCTAAAGGTACTCACACACACACACACAGGACCAACAGTCAGCATGGCAGATATTATGGAGGAACAGTCAGTCAGCATGACAGATATTATACACACACACACGACACACATTATGACAACAGTCAGCACACAGTACATGAAGGACACACAGCACGACAGATATTATAGAAACAACCATGCCAGATAATATGGAAAGGTAGTCACATGACAGACACATGGAGGAACAGTCACACACACACACGTACACACACAGACACACATTATACAGGAACACACATACAGATAATATGGAGGAACAGTCAGTCAGCATTACAGATATTATAGAAACAGTCAGCATGCCAGTATTATAGAGGACACACAGTCAGCTCTGACAGATATGTATACAAACAGTCAACATGCCAGATTGTTGGAGGAAACACAAAAACAACTCTGTTGATTTGTATTGAAACAGTCTAACTGTTGATTTGTATTGAAACCTCCAACTCTGTTGATTTGTATTGAAACCTCTAACTCTGTTGATTTGTATGGAGGAACAGTCCAACTCTGTTACAGATAATATTGAAACCTCAACTCTGTTAATTTGTTATTGAAACCTCCAACTGATAATTGTATTGAAACAGCATCAGATAACGGAGAACTTGTAGCATGACAGATTGATAGTAGGCTATTGCATGCAAAATGGCATCATTGGGCATGACAGATGGAGGAACAGACAGCATGCCAGATATTATACACAACACACACACACACACACACACACACACACACACATATTATACAGGAACAGTCAGTCAGCATACACAAACGCATCTTGGAGGAACAGTCAGCATGTGTTTGTCTAGGAGTCTCTAAGGGAGAAGAGTGGAGAGAACTGTCTGTGTCAGACAAGATGGGGCCTGTCAGGTCCAGATATGTCTGTCTGGCTTCTGTCTGTCTGTCTGGCTGCTGGGGCCTGTGTGGCTGACAGATACCTCTGTCAACAGTCAACCTGCAGGTCAGTAGCACACACACACACACATACACACACACACAGTTTGACAGATAATATGTACTGTCTGCTGCTGGGGCCTGTGTCAGCTGTCAGACTATTATGTCAACAGTCAACATGACACATAGTTATAGTGGTACTGTCAGCTGCTGGATATTATAGGCATGACTGTGTGGCTGTCAGCATGACAGATATACCTCTGTCAACACAACCTAATATGGAGGTCAGCATGACAGATATTACACTCACAGTTTAATGTGTTGTACTCTCTGGCTGCTGGGGCCTGTGTGGCTGTCTACTACCTCTGTCATTAACCTGCAGGTCAGTAGCACACACACAGTCAGCACCACATAATACACACACAGTCAGTCACATGACAGACACACATACAGGACACACAGCACACACACAGATACACAGAGGGAACAGTCAGTCAGCATGACAGATATTATAGAGGACACACACACACACAGTTTAATGTGTTGGAACAGTCAGCATGACAACTAATATGTAAACATGTATGTTTACTGTTGTGTGTGTGTGTGACAGATAATATGGAGGAACAGTCAGCATGACAGATAATATAGAGGGAACAGTCAGTCAGCATGACAGATATTGTGTGTGTGATGTGTGTTATAGGGAACAGTCAGCATGTGTGTGTATAGAGGAACAGTCCATGTGATAATATGGAGGAACAGTCAGTCAGTCCAGTGTGTGTGTGGGTCCATGTGTGTGTGTGTGTGTGTGTGTATGTGTCCATGCAGCATGGCGTGGTGTCTCAGACTGGTGTTGTGGCGTCCCCAGTCCAGAGGATGTCCTGACAGAGGCCTGGTCTCTGCTGCTGCCTGACTACACTGTGTGTGCCCTCAACACCTTCATATCACTACTCTACACACACACACACAGACTGGAGCGCTACGATAGCCACGTACACACGTCTACCTCACTAGTGCTCAGGTAACGCACTCACACACACACACACACACACACAAACAGACACACACACACACACACACACACACACACACACACACACACACACACAAACAGTACACACACACACACACACACACACACACAGTACACACACACACACACAGTACACACACACACACAGTACACAGACACACGTACATACACACACACAATACACACAAACAGTGCACACACCACACAAACAGTACACACACACACACACACACAGGACACACACACACAGTACACACAGTACACACACACACACACAGTACACACACAGACACACACACACATACACACACACACACACAGTACACACACACAGAAACAACACACACCCACAAACAGACACACACACACACACACAGTACACACACACACAGTGCACAGTGGTAGGTAACATGTTGTTGTCTACTGTGACTGTAACACCACAGAAACCCTCAGTAGTAGGTAACATGTTGAAGTCTCTGTGACACACAAAAACAACCCTCAGTAGTAGGTAACATGTTGTTGTCTCTGTGACTGTAACACCTCAGACCCTCAGTAGTAGGTAACATGTTGTTGTCTCTGTGACTGTAACACCCAGACCCTCAGTAGTAGGTAACATGTTGTTGTCTCTGTGACTTGTAACACCCAACCCTCCAAGTAGGTAACATGTTGTTGTCTCTGTGACTGTAACACCTCAGACCCTCAGTAGTAGGTAACATGTTGTTGTCTCTGTGACTGTAACACCTAGACTCTCAGTAGTAGGTAACATGTTGTTGTCTCTACTCTGTGACTTGTAACACCCAGACCTCAGTAGTAGGTAACATGTTGTTGTCTCTACTCTAACTCTGTGACTGTAACACCCAGACCCTCAGTAGTAGGTAACATGTTGTTGTCTCTGTGACTGTAACACCCAGACCCTCTGTAGGTAACATGTTGTTGTCTCTAAACCTCCAGACCCTCAGTAGTAGGTAACATGTTATTGTCTCTGTGACTGCTAACCCAGACCCTCAGTAGTAGGTAACATGTTAAAGTCCTTCTGTGACTGTAACACCCAGACCCTCAGTAGTAGGTAACATGTTATCCACTCTACTCTGTGACTGTAACACCCCACCCACACACCGTCATCTTAGGTAACATGTTGTTGTCTCTAGGAGTCTCTACACCCAGACCCTCAGTAGAAGGTAACATGTTGTTGTCTCTGTGACTGTAACACCCCAGACCCTCAGTAGTAGGTAACATGTTGTTGTCTCTGTGACTGTAACACCCTGGCTCAGTAGTAGGTAACATGTTGTTGTCTCTGTGACTGTAACACCCCAGACCTCAGTAGTAGGTAACATGTTGTTGTCTTGTGACTGTCACCCTGACCCTCAGTAGTAGGTAACATGTTGTTGTCTCTGTGACTGTAACACCCCAGACCCTCAGTAGTAGGTAACATGTTATTGTCTCTGTGACTGTAACACCCAGACCCTCAGTAGTAGGTAACATGTTTAATGTCTCTGTACTGTAACACCCAGACCCTCAGTAGTAGGTAACATGTTGTCTCTGTGACTGTAACCTCCCAGACCCTCAGTAGTAGGTAACATGTTGTTGTCTCTGTGACTGTAACACCAGACCCTCAGTGGTAGGTAACATGTTGTTGTCTCTGTGACTGTAACACCCCCAGACCCTCTAGTAGGTAACATGTTGTCTCTACTCTGTGACTGTAACACCCCAGACCCTCAGTAGAAGGTAACATGTGTGTGTTGTCTCTGTGACTGTAACACAGACCCTGGGTAGTAGGTAACATGTTATTGTCTCTGTGACTGTAACACCCAGACCCTCAGTAGTAGTAACATGTTGT
This sequence comes from Oncorhynchus masou masou, assembly GCF_036934945.1. Classification (NCBI taxonomy): domain Eukaryota; kingdom Metazoa; phylum Chordata; class Actinopteri; order Salmoniformes; family Salmonidae; genus Oncorhynchus; species Oncorhynchus masou. The sequence goes on along the minus strand of NW_027011125.1, from coordinate 4,812 downwards.
TGTCTCTGTCTGTGTCTGTAACACCCCAGACCCTCAGTAGTAGGTAACATGTTGTTGTCTCTGTGACTGTAACACCCAGACCCTCAGTGTAGGGTAACATGTTGTGTCTGTGTGTTCCTCCAGTAACACCCCCCCTCAGTAGTATGTCCTGACATGTTGTTGTCTCTGTGACTGTAACACCCCAGACCCTCAGTAGTAGGTAACATGTTGTTGTCTCTACTCTAACACCCCAGACCCTCAGTAGTAGGTAACATGTTATTGTCTCTGTGACTGTAACACCCAGACCCTCACACACACACCTCAGTAGTAGGTAACATGTTGTTGTCTCTGTGACTGTAACACCCCAGACCCTCAGTAGTAGGTAACATGTTGTTGTCTCTGTGACTGTAACACCCAGACCCTCAGTAGTAGGTAACATGTACTCTGTGACACCACAGACCCTCAGTAGTAGGTAACATGTTATTGTCTCTGTGACTGTAACACACAGACCCTCAGTAGTAGGTAACATGTTGTTGTCTCTGTGACTGTAACACCCCAGACCCTCAGTAGTAGGTAACATGTTGTTGTCTCTGTGACTGTAACACCCAGACCCTCAGTAGTAGGTAACATGTTGTTGTCTCTGTGACTGTAACAACCAGACCCTCAGTAGTAGGTAACATGTTGTTGTCTCTGTGACTGTAACAGCCAAACCCTCAGTAGTAGGTAACATGTTGTTGTCTCTGTGACTGTAACACCCCAGACCCTCAGTAGTAGGTAACATGTTGTTGTCTCTGTGACTGTAACACCCCAGACCCTCAGTAGTAGGTAACATGTTGTTGTCTCTGTGACTGTAACACCCAGACCCTCAGTAGTAGGTAACATGTTGTTGTCTCTGTGACTGTAACACCCCAGACCCTCAGTAGTAGGTAACATGTTGTTGTCTCTGTAACACCCCAGACCCTCAGTAGAAGGTAACATGTTGTTGTCTCTGTGACTGTAACACCCCCAGACCCTCAGTAGTAGGTAACATGTTATTGTCTCTGTGACTGTAACACCCCAGACCCTCAGTAGTAGGTAACATGTTGTTGTCTCTGTGACTGTAACACCCAGACCCTCAGTAGTAGGTAACATGTTGTTGTCTCTGTGACTGTAACACCCCAGACCCTCAGTAGTAGGTAACATGTTGTTGTCTCTGTGACTGTAACACCCCAGACCCTCAGTAGTAGGTAACATGTTATTGTCTCTGTGACTGTAACACCCAGACCCTCAGTAGTAGGTAACATGTTGTTGTCTCTCTCTGTGACTGTAACATCCAGACCCTCAGTAGTAGGTAACATGTTATTGTCTCTGTGACTGTAACACCCAGACCCTCAGTAGTAGGTAACATGTTGTTGTCTCTGTGACTGTAACACCCAGACCCTCAGTAGTAGGTAACATGTTATTGTCTCTACTCTGTGACTGTACCACCCAGACCCTCAGTAGTAGGTAACATGTTGTTGTCTCTGTGACTGTAACACCCAGACCCTCAGTAGTAGGTAACATGTTATTGTCTCTACTCTGTGACTGTAACACCCCAGACCCTCAGTAGTAGGTAACATGTTGTTGTCTCTGTGACTGTAACACCCAGACCCTCAGTAGTAGGTAACATGTTGTTGTCTCTGTGACTGTAACACCCAGACCCTCAGTAGTAGGTAACATGTTGTTGTCTCTGTGACTGTAACACCCCAGACCCTCAGTTGTAGGTAACATGTTGTTGTCTCTGTGACTGTAACACCCCAGACCCTCAGTAGTAGGTAACATGTTATTGTCTCTGTAACACCCAGACCCTCATTAGTAGGTAACATGTTGTTGTCTCTGTGACTGTAACACCCCAGACCCTCAGTAGTAGGTAACATGTTGTTGTCTCTGTGACTGTAACACCCAGACCCTCAGTAGTAGGTAACATGTTGTTGTCTCTGTGACTGTAACACCCAGACCCTCAGTAGTAGGTAACATGTTGTCTCTGTGACTGTAACACACAGACCCTCAGTAGTAGGTAACATGTTGTTGTCTCTGTGACTGTAACACCCAGACCCTCAGTGGTAGGTAACATGTTGTTGTCTCTGTGACTGTAACACCCCAGACCCTCAGTAGTAGGTAACATGTTGTTGTCTCTACTCTGTGACTGTAACACCCCAGACCCTCAGTAGTAGGTAACATGTTGTTGTCTCTACTCTGTGACTGTAACACCCAGACCCTCAGTAGTAGGTAACATGTTGTTGTCTCTGTGACTGTAACACCCAGACCCTCAGTAGTAGGTAACATGTTGTTGTCTCTCTCTGTGACTGTAACACCCCAGACCCTCAGTAGTAGGTAACATGTTGTTGTCTCTGTGACTGTAACACCCAGACCCTCAGTAGTAGGTAACATGTTGTTGTCTCTACTCTGTGACTGTAACACCCCAGACCCTCAGTAGTAGGTAACATGTTGTTGTCTCTGTGACTGTAACACCCAGACCCTCAGTAGTAGGTAACATGTTGTTGTCTCTGTGACTGTAACACCCCAGACCCTCAGTAGTAGGTAACATGTTGTTGTCTGTGACTGTAACACCCCAGACCCTCAGTAGTAGGTAACATGTTGTTGTCTCTGTGACTGTAACACCCAGACCCTCAGTAGTAGGTAACATGTTATTGTCTCTGTGACTGTAACACCCCAGACCCTCAGTAGTAGGTAACATGTTATTGTCTCTACTCTGTGACTGTAACACCCAGACCCTCAGTAGTAGGTAACATGTTATTGTCTCTGTGACTGTAACACCCAGACCCTCAGTAGTAGGTAACATGTTATTGTCTCTGTGACTGTAACACCCAGACCCTCAGTAGTAGGTAACATGTTATTGTCTCTGTGACTGTAACACCCAGACCCTCAGTAGTAGGTAACATGTTGTTGTCTCTGTGACTGTAACACCCAGACCCTCAGTAGTAGGTAACATGTTATTGTCTCTGTGACTGTAACACCCAGACCCTCAGTAGTAGGTAACATGTTGTTGTCTCTGTGACTGTAACACCCAGACCCTCAGTAGTAGGTAACATGTTGTTGTCTCTGTGACTGTAACACCCAGACCCTCAGTAGTAGGTAACATGTTGTTGTCTCTGTGACTGTAACACCCAGACCCTCAGTAGTAGGTAACATGTTGTTGTCTCTGTGACTGTAACACCCAGACCCTCAGTAGTAGGTAACATGTTATTGTCTCTGTGACTGTAACACCCCAGACCCTCAGTAGTAGGTAACATGTTGTTGTCTCTGTGACTGTACACCCAGACCCTCAGTAGTAGGTAACATGTTGTTGTCTCTGTGACTGTAACACCCAGACCCTCAGTAGTAGGTAACATGTTATTGTCTCTGTGACTGTAACACCCAGACCCTCAGTAGTAGGTAACATGTTATTGTCTCTCTGTGACTGTAACACCCTAGACCCTCAGTAGTAGGTAACATGTTGTTGTCTCTGTGACTGTAACACCCCAGACCCTCAGTAGTAGGTAACATGTTGTTGTCTCTGTGACTGTAACACCCAGACCCTCAGTAGTAGGTAACATGTTGTTGTCTCTGTGACTGTAACACCCAGACCCTCAGTAGTAGGTAACATGTTATTGTCTCTACTCTGTGACTGTAACACCCCAGACCCTCAGTAGTAGGTAACATGTTGTTGTCTCTGTGACTGTAACACCCCAGACCCTCAGTAGTAGGTAACATGTTGTTGTCTCTGTGACTGTAACACCCAGACCCTCAGTAGTAGGTAACATGTTGTTGTCTCTGTGACTGTAACACCCCAGACCCTCAGTAGTAGGTAACATGTTGTTGTCTCTACTGTGTGACTGCAGAATGCGATGCTGAAGGTGTCTATCCTAGCAGTGTTGTGTTACTACTGGTTAGCGCTGGTCCCCGGCAACGTCCCGGTAGAACTACTACACATATATTGTCTGAGTCACATATGGCACCCTATTCCCTGTATAGTGCACTACTTTAGACCAGAGCCCTATTCCCTCTATAGTGCACTACTTTAGACCAGAGTCCTATTCCTATATAGTGCTCTACTTTAGACCAGAGCCCTATTCCCTCTATAGTGCACTACTTTAGACCAGAGTCCTATTCCCTCTATAGTGCACTACTTTAGACCAGAGCCCTATTCCCTGTATAGTGCACTACTTTAGACCAGAGCCCTATTCCCTGTATAGTGCGCTACTTTAGACCAGAGTCCTATTCCCTCTATAGTGCACTACTTTAGACCAGAGTCCTATTCCTCTATAGTGCACTACTTTAGACCAGAGCCCTATTCCCTCTATAGTGCACTACTTTTAGACCAGAGTCCTATTCCCTCTTTAGTGCACTACTTTAGACCAGAGTCCTATTCCTATATAGTGCTCTACTTTAGACCAGAGCCCCTATTCCCTATATAGTGCACTACTTTAGACCAGAGCCCTATTCCTGTATAGTGCACTACTTTAGATCCGAGCCCTATTCCCTATATAGTGCTCTACTTTAGACCAGAGCCCCTATTCCCTATATAGTGCACTACTTTAGACCAGAGCCCCTATTCCCTATATAGTGCACTACTTTAGACCAGAGCCCCTATTCCCTATATTGTGCACTACTTTAGACCAGAGCCCTATTCCCTCTATAGTGCACTACTTTAGACCAGAGTCTATTCCCTCTTTAGTGCACTACTTTAGACCAGAGCCCTATTCCCTGTATAGTGCACTACTTTAGACCAGAGCCCTATTCCCTATATAGTGCACTACTTTAGACCAGAGCCCTATTCCCTGTATAGTGCACTACTTTAGACCAGGGTGTGTG
>NW_027011124.1:0-26103 GCF_036934945.1 Oncorhynchus masou masou | reverse complement strand
CCTCATTAATCTACACTATACCCCACAATGACAAGGTGAAAACAGGTTTTTAGAAAGTTTAGCAAATGTATTAAAACAGTTTTAAAATATTATCATGTTTACATAAGTATTCAGACTCTTTACTCAGTACTTTGTTGAAGCACCTTTGACAGCGATTATAGCCTCAAGGCTTCTTGGGTATGACGCTACAAGCTTGGCACACCTGTATTTAGGGAGTTTCTCCCATTTTTCTCTGCAGATCCTCTCAGGCTCTGTCAGGTTAGATGGGGAGCATTGCTGCACAGCTATTTTCAGGTCTCTTCAGAGATGTTTGATCGGGCTTTGGCTGGGCCACTCAAGGACATTCAAAGACTTGTTCCGAAGCCACTCCTGCGTTGTCTTGGCTGTGTACTTAGGGTCGTGGTCCTGTTGGAAGGTGAACCTTTGACCCAGTCTGAGGTCCTGAGCGCTCAGACTGGGCCACCACCATGCTTCACAGTAGGGATGGTGCCAGGTTTCATCCAGACATGAAGCTTTGCATTCAGGCCAAGGAGTTCAATCTTGGTTTCATCAAACCAGAGAATCTTGTTTCTCATGGTCTGAGAGTCCTTTAAGTGCCGTTTGGCAAGCAAGCAGGCTGTCATGTACCCTTTTACTGAGGCATGGCTTCCAACTAGCCACTCTACCATAAAGGCCTGATTGGTAAAGGGCTGCAGAGATGGTTGACCTTCTGGAAGGTTCTCCCATCTCCACAGAGGAACTCTGGAGCTCTGTCAGAGTGACCATTGGGTTCTTGGTCACCTCCCTGACCAAGGCCTTTCTCCCCTGATTGCTCAGTTTGGCCAGGCGGTCAGCTCTTGGAAGACTCTTGGTGGTTCATAACATTTAAGAAATGTTTTACTGGGGACTTTCAATACTGCATATTTTTTTTGTACCCTTCCCCAGATCTGTGCCTCAACACAATCCTGTCGCCGCGCTCTACGAAACATTCCTTTTGACCTCTTCCTGTTTTTTGTTCTGACATGCACTGTCAACTGTGGGACCTTACATAGACAGGTGTGTGTGCCTTTACAAATTATGTCCAATCAATTGAATTTACCACAGGTGGACTCAAGGATTATCAATGGAAACAGAATGCACCAGAGCTCAATTTCAAGTCTCATAGCAAAGACACTAAATACTTATGTAAAGGTATTTCAGTTTATTTTTAATCAATTTGCATACACTTCTAAAAACTTGTCTTTGCTTTGTCATTATGGGGTTGTGTGTGTGTGTGTGTGTGTGTGTGTATATAGACTTTGACTAAATACATTTTAGAATAAGGCTGTAATGTGGAAAAGGGGAAGGGGTCTGAATACTTTTGGAATGCACTAACGTTTTGGGCGACATGAGAATTCCCGTAAGTGTGGGGAATCCAGAATTAATCATGAATAGTGAGTGAGAAAGTTGGTCTTGCATATCACACGGCTGTGATTGGGAGTCCCAAAGGGCGGTGCACAATTGGCCCAGCATCGTCCGGGTTTGGCAGGGGTAGGCCGTATTTGTTCTTAACTGACTTTCCTAGTTAAAGGTTAAATAAAAAAAATAATATCCCCCAAGACAAGCTAACCTCTCACCATTACAGTGTCAGGGGAGGTTAGAATTTTTGGGGGAGCATGATATTTGTGCGTCCAACTTTCTCACTCATCTTTATTCACGTTTCATTCAGGATTATCTGTGATCATGGTAGAATCCACATTAATGAAGAAGTGTTTAGAAAAAAAACTTTTACAGTAAAAGTGAGTCCAAAATGACATGATACATTATTTACCATTTAATTTCCATTGGGCACGGAATTATCTGAAACACAACCAAAACAAACTGCAAATGCATCCAACAAATGTGTAGAGTCGCAAGCTTGATGTAGTCATTGCGTGAAAGTGTTTCACTTTTTAATACACCTATAGTACTAGTCAAAAGTTTGGACACCTACTCATTCAAGGGTTTTTCTTGAAAAAAAAAATCTACATTGTAGAATAATAGTGAAGAAAAAAACTTCAATAACACATGGAATCGTGTACTAAGTAAAAACGTGTTAAACAAATCCAAATATTTTATATTTGAGATTCTTCAAAGTAGCTACCCTTTGTCTTGACAGCTTTGCACACTCTTCACATTCTCTTTGCAGTCTTGAAGGAGTTCCCACATATTCTGAGCACTTGTTGGCTGCTTTTCCTTCACTCTGCGGTCCAACTCATCCCAAACCATCTCAATTGGGTTGAGGTCTGGTGATCGTGGAGACCCGGTCATCTGATGTAGCACTCCATCGTTCTCCTTCTTGGTAAAATAGCCATTTCACAGCCTGGAGGTGTGTTGGGTCATTGTCCTGTTGAAAAACAAATGACTGTCCCACTAAGCGCAAACCAAATGGGATGGTTGCAGAATGCTGTGGTTGTCATGCTGGTTAAGTGTGCCTTGAATTCTAAATACATCACTGACTGTCTCACCAGCAAAGCACCATCACACCACCACCTCCATGCTTCATGGTGGGAACTATACATGCAGAAATCATCCGTTCACCAACTGCATCTCATAAATACATGGCGGTTGGAAACAAAAATCTCATATTTGGACTCATCAGACCAAAGGACAGGTTTCCACCAGTCTGTATATTTCTCGTGTTTCTTGGTCCAAGCAAGTGTCTTCTTATTATTGGTGTTCTTTAGTACTGTTTTCCTTGCAGCAATTTGACTATGAAGGCCTGATTCACACAGTCTCCTCTGAACAGTTGATGTTGATGTGTCTGTGACTTGAACTCTGAAGCATTTATTTGGGTGGCAATTTCTGAGGCTAGTAACTAATGAATTTATCCTCTGTAGCAGAGGTAACTCTGGGTCTTCCTTTCCTGTGGCGGTCCTCATGAGAACCAGTTTCATCATAGCGCTTGATGTTTTTTCAACTGCACTTTAAGAAACGTTCAAATTTCTTGAAATGTTTTGCCTTGACTGACAAAGTAATTATGGACTGTCGTTTCTCTTTGCTTTTTTGAGCTTTTCTTGCCATAATATGGACTTGGTCTTTTACTAAATAGGGCTATCTTCTGTATACCGCTTCTACCTTGTCACAACGTAACTGATTGGCTTAAACGCATTAAAAAGGAAAGAAATTCCACAAATGAACTTTTAACAAGGCACACCTGTTAATTGAAATGCATTCCATGTGACTACCATCAAATCAAATCAAATTTTATTTGTCACATACACATGGTTAGCAGATGTTAATGCGAGTGTAGCGAAATGCTTGTGCTTCCAGTTCCGACAATGCAGTAATAATCAACAAGTAATCTAACTAACAATTCCAAAACTAATATCTTATACACAGTGTAAGGGGATAAAGAATATGTACATAAAGATATGAATGAGTGATGGTGCAGAGCAGCATAGGCAAGATACAGTAGATGGTATCGAGTACAGTATATACATATGAGATGAGTAGGTAAACAAAGTGGCATAGTTAAAGTGGCTAGTGATACATGTATTACATAAGGATGCAGTAGATGATAGAGTACAGTATATACGTATACATATGAGATGAATAATGTAGGGTATGTAAACATTATATTAGGTAGCATTGTTTAAAGTGGCTAGTGATATATTTTACATCCTTTCCTATCAATTCCCATTATTGAAGTCGCTGGAGTTGAGTCAGTGTGTTGGCAGCAGCCACTCAATGTTAGTGGTTGCTGTTTAACAGTCTGATGGCCTTGAGATAGAAGCTGTTTTTCAGTCTCTCGGTCCCAGCTTTGATGCACCTGTACTGACCTCGCCTTCTGGATGATAGCGGGGCGAACAGGCAGTGGCTCGGGTGGGTGTTGTCCTTAATGATCTTTATGGCCTTCCTGTAACATCGGGTGGTGTAGGTGTCCTGGAGGGCAGGTAGTTTGCCCCCGGTGATACGTTGTGCAGACCTCACTACCCTCTGGAGAGCCTTGCGGTTGTGGGCGGAGCAGTTGCCGTACCAGGCGGTGATACAGCCCACCAGGATGCTCTCGATTGTGCATCTGTAGAAGTTTGTGAGTGTTTTTGGTGACAAGCCGAATTTCTTCAGCCTCCTGAGGTTGAAGAGGCGCTGCTACGCCTTCTTCACGATGCTGTCTGTGTGAGTGGACCAATGTGATGTGTATGCCGAGGAACTTAAAACTTACTACCCTCTCCACTACTGTTCCATCGATGTGGATAGGGGGGTGTTCTCTCTGCTGTTTCCTGAAGTCCACAATCATCTCCTTAGTTTTGTTGACATTGAGTGTGAGGTTATTGTCCTGACACCACACTCCGAGGGCCCTCACCTCCTCCCTGTAGGCCGTCTCGTCGTTGTTGGTAATCAAGCCTACCACTGTTGTGTCGTCCGCAAACTTGATGATTGAGTTGGAGGCGTGCGTTGCCGCGCAGTCGTGGGTGAACAGGGAGTACAGGAGAGGGCTCAGAACGCACCCTTGTGGGGCCCCAGTGTTGAGGATCAGCGGGGTGGAGATGTTGTTGCCTACCCTCACCACCTGGGGGCGGCCCGTCAGGAAGTCCAGTACCCAGTTGCACAGGGTGGGGTCGAGACCCAGGGTCTCGAGCTTGATGACGAGCTTGGAGGGTACTATGGTGTTAAATGCCGAGCTGTAGTCGATGAACAGCATTCTCACATAGGTATTCCTCTTGTCCAGATGGGTTAGGGCAGTGTGGTTGAGATTGCGTCGTCTGTGGACCTATTTGGGCGGTAAGCAAATTGGAGTGGGTCGAGGGTGTCAGGTAGGGTGGAGGTGATATGGTCCTTGACTAGTCTCTCAAAGCACTTCATGATGACGGAAGTGAGTGCTACGGGGCGGTAGTCGTTTAGCTCAGTTACCTTAGCTTTCTTGGGAACAGGAACAATGGTGGCCCTCTTGAAGCATGTGGGAACAGCAGACTGGTATAGGGATTGATTGAATATGTCCGTAAACACACCAGCCAGCTGGTCTGCGCATGCTCTGAGGGCGCGGCTGGGGATGCCGTCTGGGCCTGCAGCCTTGCGAGGGTTAACACGTTTAAATGTTTTACTCACCTCGGCTGCAGTGAAGGAGAGACCGCATGTTTCCGTTGCAGGCCGTGTCAGTGGCACTGTATTGTCCTCAAAGCGGGCAAAAAAGTTATTTAGTCTGCCTGGGAGCAAGACATCCTGGTCCGTGACTGGGCTGGATTTCTTCTGTAGTCCGTGATTGACTGTAGACCATGCCACATACCTCTTGTGTCTGAGCCGTTGAATTGAGATTCTACTTTGTCTCTATACTGACGCTTAGCTTGTTTGATAGCCTTACGGAGGGAATAGCTGCACTGTTTGTATTCAGTCATGTTACCAGTCACCTTGCTCTGATTAAAAGCAGTGGTTCGCGCTTTCAGTTTCACGCGAATGCTGCCATCAATCCACGGTTTCTGGTTAGGGAATGTTTTAATCGTTGCTATGGGAACGACATCTTCAACGCACGTTCTAATGAACTCGCACACCGAATCAGCGTATTCGTCAGTGTTGTTGCCTGACGCAATACGAAACATGTCCCAGTCCACGTGATGGAAGCAGTCTTGGAGTGTGGAATCAGCTTGGTCGGACCAGCGTTGGACAGACCTCAGCGTGGGAGCTTCTTGTTTTTGTCTGTAGGCAGGGATCAGCAAAATGGAGTCGTGGTCAGCTTTTCCAAAAGGGGGGCGGGGCAGGGCCTTATATGCGTCGCGGAAGTTAGAATAACAGTGATCCAAGGTTTTGCCAGCCCTGGTGGCGCAATCGATATGCTGATACATTTTAGGGAGTCTTGTTTTCAGATTAGCCTTGTTAAAATCCCCAGCAACAATGAATGCAGCCTCAGGATGTGTGGATTCCAGTTTGCAAAGAGTCAAATAAAGTTCGTTCTGAGCAATCAATGTGTCTGCTTGGGGGGGAATATATACGGCTGTGATTATAATCGAAGAGAATTCTCTTGGTAGATAATGCGGTCTACATTTTGATTGTGAGGAATTCTAAATCAGGTGAACAGAAGGAATTGAGTTCCTGTATGTTTCTGTGATCACACCACGTCTCGTTAGCCATAAGGCATACGCCCCCGCCACTCTTCTTACCAGAAAGGTGTTTGTTTCTGTCGGCGCGATGTGTGGAGAAACCCGCTGGCTGCACCGCATCCGAGAGCATCTCTCCAGTGAGCCATGTTTCCGTGAAGCAAAGAACGTTACAGTCTCTGATGTCCCTCTGGAATGCTACCCTTGCTCGGATTTCATCAACCTTGTTGTCAAGAGACTGGACATTGGCGAGAAGAATGCTAGGAAGTGGGGCACAATGTGCCCGTCTCCGTAGTCTGACCAGAAGACCGCCTCGTTTCCCTCTTTTACGAAGTCGTTTTTTTCGGTCGCCGGCTGGGATCCATTCCGTTGTTCTGGTTGAAAGGCAGAACACAGGATCCGCTTCGCGAAAGTCATATTCTTGGTCGTACTGATGGTGAGTTGACGCTGATCTTATATTCAGTAGTTCTTCTCGACTGTATGTAATGAAACCTAAGATTACCTGGGGTACTAATGTAAGAAATAACACGTAAAAAAACAAAAAACTGCATAGTTTCCTAGGAACACGAAGCGAGGCGGCCATCTCTGTCGGCGCCGGAAGTCCAGCTTATGAAGCTGTTTGAGGGAATGCCAAGTGTACAAAGCTGTCATCAAGGCAAAGTGTGGCGACTTTGAAGAATCTAAAATGGATAACATTTTTTTTGGTTACTACATGATTTCATATGTGTTATTTCATATTTCTTATATTTCATTATTTAGGGTACCGTGTACAAAAGTGCTGTAATTTCTAAACGGTTCACCTGATATGGATGAAAATACCCTCAAATTAAAGCGGTCTGCACTTTAACCTCAGGCATTGAACACTACATCAAATCCAATTTTATTGGTCACATACACATAGATTTAGCAGATATTATTGCCAGTGTAGTGAAATGCTTGTAGACACCTGCTAGTCGAACATCTCATTCCAAATCCATGGGTATTGATATGGGGTTGCCTTCCCCCTCTTTGCTGCAATAACAGCCTCCACTCTTCTGGGAAGGCTTTCCACTAGATGTTGTAACATTGCTGCGGGGACTTGCTTCCATTCAGCCACAAGCATTAGTGAGGTCGGGCACTGATGTTGGGTGATTAGGCCTGGCTCGCAGTCAGCGTTCCAATTCATCCCAAAGGTGTAAGATGGGGTTAAGGTCAAGGCTCTGTGCAGGCCAGTCAAGTTCTTCCACACTGATCTTGACAAACATTTCCGTATGGACCTTGCTTTGTGCACAGGGGAATTGTCATGCTGAAACAGGAAAGGGCCTTCCCCAAACTGTTGCCACAAAGTTGCAAACACAGGATTCTCTAGAATGTCATTGTGCTGTAGCGTTAAGATTTCTCTTCATTGGAACTAAGGGGCCAAGCCATGAAAAACAGCCTCAGACCATTATTCCTCCTCCACCAAACTTTACAGTTGCCACTATGCATTGGAGGACGTAGCGATCTCCTGGCATCCACCAAGCCCAGATTCGTCTGTCGGACTGCCAGATGGTGAAGCGTGATTCATCACAATAGGGAACTCATTTCCACTGCTACTTCAATGGAGTCGAGCTTTACACCACTCCAGCTGACGCTTGTCATTGAATATGGTGATCATAGGCTTGTGTGCGGCTGCTCGGCCATGGAAACCTATTTCATGAAGCTCCCAGCGAACAGTTGTGCTGACGTTGCTTTTAGAGGCAGTTTGGAACTCGGTAGTGAGTTTTTCAACAGAAGACAGATGATTTTTATGCGCTTCAGCACTCGGCGGTCCCGTTCTGTGATTTTTGTGTGGCCTACCACTTCGCGGCTGAGCCGTTGTTGCTCCTAGGTGTTTCCACTTCACAATAACAGCACCTAGTTGACCAGGACAGAGATTTGACAAACTGACTTGTTGGAAAGGTGGCATCCTATGACAGTGCCACATTGAAAGTCACTGAGCTCCTGTAAGGCCATTCTTCTGCCAATGTTTGTCCTCTCTATGGAGATTGCATGGCTGTGTGCTCAATTGTATACACCTGTCCGCAACGGGCTAAAATAGCCAAATCCACTCATTTTGAAAAGGTGTCTACATGCACTACTTTATTTTATATGTATCATTTAAAATCCGAAGTGCTGGAGTGGAGAGCCAAAACAACGTGTAACACTCCCAATACTTTTGTAGCTCACTCTATATGTTGGGGGTGTAAGTGGTGTGTGTTTGTATTATGTGATCAGTCTTGCAGTGTATTCTAATTAAGTATGTATCCAATCATGTCAGTTATTAATGAGCCTAAATATAGAACATTTTGAGGTGACAAGGAGAGTGATTGAGCGTATTGATCCTAGCAGTGGAGAGAACTACATAACTGTAAGATTGAGTTTTCTGGTGCACTTAGTTGCAATATGTAACTTATTGGGAGACCTAACCAAAATCACATAGAAATCTGAGTTAAAGATCTGTCATTCTCATTGAAATAAAGTCTAAGAGGCGGTAGATCTGTTCTGTGTGCTTTTTCTATGCTTCCCGTTCTTAGCTTTGTTTTTCTGTCTTTTACTTTCGGTTTTGTGTACCAGCTTCAAACAGCTGAAAATATAATATTTTTGATTATTGAAAAGGTATTTCACAGTGGTTTATATGTTACAATGATTCTCTACACTATACATTGCTTAATTTCAGTTTGTGGCAAAATAAGCAAACTATTAGAATTTTAGCAACCAGGAAATTTGCACATTTTAAAACACTATATAATGTGTCAGTTGTAAACATCTTGGTTGTGAAAAATATGCCCCTTCATCCCAAATTCCAAGGTGATGCTATTGATAGTATATCTCAGATTGAATTGCCAAACTATCTTCACAAAAGGATTGAAACAAGTTCAAATAAATTGTTGAAAGCTTAACAAAATTACAGGCATGTCATGGTACTATATTGTCCTAATTTATGCTCCCTTTCTCTCCTCCACAGTGAAACTAGCCAGTATGAGATGTCAGGACTGTGGACAGCAGTTCACTCGCTGGGAGGCCTTCAAGACTCACCTGCGCAAGCATGTTCTGGAGGAGGCGATAGCGGAGGAGGAGGAACGAAGGCAGGGCATTAAGAGAGCCCTGGAGACGAACGGGAGCAATGGCAATGTGGAGTCGGCAGCACCTAAGAAAAAACAGAAAAATATTGATGACGGTGATTACGAAGAGAACAGTGATGTAGACGTGGAAGGTGATGAAGAAGACGATGAAGAGTTCTTCGACAGTTCCTGGCAGGTCGGACCATCAGAGATCGTCACAGTTCGCCCGCGCGTCGCCATGCTGTCTGAGGAGGAGAAGCCAGTCTTCAGCGGCTCCCACAAGGTCTATGCATGCTCCATCTGTGGGAAGGTCTACTCCTACCTCGAGTCGTTTAGAAATCACCAGAAGATGCATGAAAAAGAAGTTAAAAAACAACCCACAGAGAACAAGTGCCCGGACTGTGGGAAGGTCTTTGCTCGCCCATCCCTTCTGGTGACTCACTTGAAAGTGCACAGGCCTCCCGTGCCGATGGAACCCTCCACTCTGAAGTGCGATCAGTGTGTAAAACACTTCAATTCCCTGCAGACTTATTTGATCCACATGGACCTGCACAAGCAGAAGCCCTTCTGGTGCCTGGCCTGTGCTAAGGGCTTTAGGGATGAGCTCTCTCTGGACAAACACCTGCAGGGCCACAACCTGAGGCGCCACAAGTGTGACCTCTGTGAAAAGTCTTTCCGCGTTCCCGCTGAGCTCCGCTACCACTACAATACTCACACCGGCGCCAAGCCCTACAAATGCACTCTCTGCAAGAAGAACTTCTCTCAGCTGGGCAACCTCATCACGCATCGGAAGAAGCACGTAGGGGTCTACGTCGGGGCCAGCAAGACGCCACTGGGACCCAGGAACCACCTGTTTGCTGGGAGGAGAAGGGTGACAGAGATGAAGAGGCTGGTGTTCACAGGGATGGGTAGCACAGAGGCGGAGGTGATAGATATGCTTCAAGAACATCAAGAGGAGCAGGAGGAGGAAGAAGAGGAAGATATTAAGGTGGGTGAGGAGGAATCTGGATCAGAAGAGTCTGAGTCTCGTTCTGAAGATTCTGGTGCTGAGGATTCGTCTAAATCAGATTCATCAGACTCTTCTGGATCTGATTCCTCTGACGACTCTGATTCCTCTGGATCGGGAGAGGAGGAGGGGGAGCAAGAGGGGAAAGAAGAGACTGCATTGGAAGCACATGTGGCGGTGCAACAGAAAAGACATAAGGAATGGGAGTGTTTTGAATGTGGTGAAGGGTTTGATCAAGAGTCAGCATTGCACCTGCACTATATGAAACACGCCAGTGGGGAGCTGCCAGTACAATGACGGCCCAGTACATGGTGAGATTAGCTGTGAAATAATTGGTGAGTTGGGCACTGTTCAATGTTTAGTTTGAGTTGAAGGCCTTGAGGAAGATCGTTTTTTTTTTTTTTTTTTTTTTTGTACTTTGTCTTTACATTTAGATTGTTTCTCACTAATCCAAATGTTTTTGTGCCTTTTTGGTAAGAAAGAGATGTATTGCCAATTTTTGTAGACTGATTTCTAGAATTTCATTTCTTCAACTGTGCTTATCTATACATAATATTGATAGAAGACGAGGCAGATTGGCGTTAGTTTTTCACACCCATTTTCAGTCCGAAAGGTCTTAATTGTTGTATTTACACCGACCATATAGAAAATTGTAATTTGATAAACTGTGATTAGATTTAGGTTTGCCGGGTTCCCTGAAATGTAATCTCAAAACAACTTGCTTTCTTTCCCTCTTCAATTTGATTCAATCATGTCTATTTCTATCATGTTTTTCATTATGAATTATGAAATTTCATTATGAAAGCTTTCTTTTGAAGTAAACTTGGGTTTTTCATTTGTCAGTAATGGGAAGACATTGTCTGAACATGACTCATTTGCAGAGAAGAGAAATGAGTTCATATATGTGTGTGTAATATGTTTTATTACCAGTCAAAAGTTTTGACATCTACTCATTCCAATGTTTCTTTATTGTTACTATTTTCTATATTGTAGAATAATAGTGACAACATCAAAACTATGAAATGACACATGGAATCATGTAGTAACCAAAAAAGTGTTAAACCAATCAAAATATATTTGAGATTGTTCAAAATAGCCACCCTTTGCCTTGATGACAGATTTGCACACTCTTGTTATTCTCTCAATCAGCTTCACTTGGAGTGCTTTTCCAACAGTTTTGAAGGAGTTCCCACATATGCTGAACACTTGTTGGCTGCTTTTCCTTCACTCTGTGGTCTAACTCATCCCAAATCATCTCAATTGGGTTGAGGTCAGGTGATTGTGGAGGCCTGGTCATCTGATGTAGTACTCCATCACTCTCCTTCTTGGTCAAATTTCCCTTTCACAGCCTGTTGGTATGTTGGGTCATTGTCCTGTTGAAAAACAAATTATAGTCCCACTAAGCACAAATGAAATGGGATGGCGTATCGCTGCAGAATGCTGTGGTAGCCATGCTGGTTAAGTGTGCCTTGAATTCTAAATAAATCACTGACAGTGTCACCAGCAAAGCACCATCACAACACCACCTCCATGCTTCACGGTGGGTACCACACATGCGGAAATCATCTGTTCACCTACTCTGCGTCTCACAAAGACATGGCGGTTGGAACCAAAAATCTAAAATTGGGACACATCGGACCGAAGAACCGATTTCCACCGGTCTAATTCCATTGCTAGTGTTTCTTGGCCCAAGCAAGTCTCTTCTTCTTATTGGTGTCCTTTAGTAGTAGCTATTTGACCATGAAGGCCTGATTCACACAGTCTCTGAACAGTTGATTTTGAGATATGTCTGTTACTTGAACTCTATGAAGCATTTATTTGGGCTGCAATTTCTGAGGCTGGTAACTAATGAATTCATCTTCTGCAGTAGAGGTAACTCTGGGTCTTCCTTTCCTGTGGCGTTCCTCATGAGGGCCAGTTTCATCATAGAGCTTGATGGTATTTGTGACTGCACTCCGTATTGACTGACCTTCATGTCTAAAAGTTATGATGGGCTGTACTTTCTCTTTGCTATTTGAGTTGTTCTTGCTATAATATGAACTTGGTCTTTTATCAAATAGGGCTATATTCTGTATACCTCCCTTAACTTGTCACAACACAACTGATTCGCACATATGCATTAAGAAGGAAAGAAATTCCACAAATTAACTTTTAACAAGGCACACCTGTTAATTGAAATGCATTCCAGGCGACTACCTCATGAAGCTGGTTGAGAGAATGCCAAGAGCGTGCAAAGGGTGGCTACTTTGAAGAATCTCATACAAAATATATTTTTATTTTGTTTTACACTTTTTTACTACATGATTCCATATGTTATTTCATAGTTTTGATTTCTTCACTATTATTATACATTGTAAAAAATAAAAATGAGTAGATGTGTAAATGTTTGATTGGTACTGTATACTAGCCTACTGTATTAGTTGCTATGTTACCGTTACCATGTAATCTAGTATGTACCAGGAATTATTATTCGATACAACCATATCACTCACTCTTCTGTCAGTCTGATAACCTATTCAGCTGCATGTTTTTTGAAAAAGCTTTGTGTAGGATTTTTTATTTTTGTCTCGGATGAAATTTCTGTTTTGTAATCATAGAATTGTAACTTGTATGATAAATTAAATGCATTTTGAGTCCTCTCTTTGTGTACATTCCATAGATGAACGTCACAATTATCTTCTCACTATAGTCTAGATTCAGATTGTAATGACTGTATGTCAATTATTTAAGCCATTTTATGCTCCAACCCTGCATTTGTGTGCATAATAAGGGATGTTTTCTGCTCTGTGTGGCGCAAAGGGCGACATCTACTGGCTTATGTGCATTTCTCCAGTCTATTCTTGGTTTTGAGGAACCTGTCTGATAAGTAATGTTTGATTTCTGGTTGATTTCTGGCTGAACAGATACTAAGTTTTAATTAATTAATTTTTTTACAATATGATTATTGCTGTAGCAATCAAACATGAATGTATCACAAAGTATGTTGTCATGCTTTATAAGCTCACTAAATCATAGCTGACTAAACTCAACTCCATGGTGAAGGAAGTGTCTGATGAACTCCAAAGGGGTTGAGCAGAAACCAGGCTTTGTGGAATTCCGCTCCAACTACATCAGTGGTCACCAACCTTTTCTGAGTCAATATCGCTTTCTGAGTCCAAAAGCAAGCAGAGATCTACCACTCAGATTTGAGGTTTGTGCAGTAGGCTATAGGCCCAATACATTGTCATTGCATATTGGCTGTGTTTGAATTGCCCTGCCAATGTTCTTCTCAGACCATTTTGAAATTATTTTTCAAAGTTGATCACACTGGTAATAGATAATGTGTTGTACTACTTGAGGCACAGCTGAGTGAGCATAATTTGTTTTATATTTTACTGGACTGATCCGATGCAGGCTATCTGAGAGGCGGGAGAGAGCAGTGCCTCACCATACTCACCGTCCCTCCGATCTCCCTCAATCTGCTGAGAAAACAGGACACAGTCTTCCTGCTGATGGATAACTCAAGTCACACTGCATTATTTCTGCCTCATGCACCAAATCATGTTACTACTATGACCAGAGAAAGGGAAATATTCCTCGATATTAAAGGCCGCTAATAATAACAATGCAATTTTATGGAAACACTGCTATACTCATTCAATGCTGCTGCAGTGCTGGTTGTAGCGTGAGTGGAAGTAGGGAGAATGCACGTTTTCTGGCTTATCAAAGTGTTGACAGTGCACAACTTAAACATTAACTTATAAAAACAGCAGCTCTTTGCTGTATTTATTGAGTCTCCAGTCATGGTTTTAAATGTTTTGAAATCTCACCTCATCAACTTTGCTGTGCATTCAAGGCTTCTTTTTAGACATGGCGATCTGAGCTATCTGATTGGCCAGCGGTAGGTCTATAGGTGCACTTGATTTGCTCTCTGGACCTGCCAGTTATGCAGAGTTCTAGGTGCACTTCCCGGTGCTTGGATGTTAACACAAAAAAAAAATTGTTGTTTTTGTACAGAAATGTTTGGTGATCGACCAGTCGATGACAATCGGTTGGTGACCATTGCTCTACAGCAGTGGTTCCCAAACTTTTTATAGTCCCATACACCTTCAAACAT
The DNA here is from genome assembly GCF_036934945.1 of Oncorhynchus masou masou. Lineage (NCBI taxonomy): Eukaryota > Metazoa > Chordata > Actinopteri > Salmoniformes > Salmonidae > Oncorhynchus > Oncorhynchus masou. The sequence goes on along the minus strand of NW_027011124.1, from coordinate 11,910 downwards.
TCAACCTCCAGCTGCGTACCCCCTCTAGCACCAGGGTCAATGCACTCTCAAATGTTGTTTTTTGCCATCCTTGTAAGCCTGCCACACACACTATACGATACATTTCTTAAACATAAGAAGGATTGTGAGTTTTTGTTACAACCCGGCTCGTGGGAAGTGACAAGGAGCTCTAAAAGGACCAGGGCACAAATAATAATATAATAACAATCAATAATTTTGCTCTTTATTTCACCATCTTACATGTAAAACCTTACTTGTACATCGATAATTGTGAATAACTCACAACAGCTTAATGAGAAAGGTGTGCTTGAAAGGATGCACATAACTCTGCAATGTTGGGTTGTATTGGAGAGAGTCTCAGTCTTAAATAATTTTCCACACAGGCTGTGCCTGTATTTAGTTTTCATGCTAGTGAGGGCCGAGAATCCACTTTCACATAGGTACGTGGTTGCAAAGGGCATCAGTGTCTTAACAGCACAATTTGCCAAGGCAGGATACTCTTGAGCGCGGCCCAATCCAGAAATCTGTCAGTGGCTTCTGATTAAATTACATTTTCACATAAATGCTTCACGGAGCCCCACGCATTCTTACAACATTTGGGAGGTGCACGGTGATGAGAATGATGAGTTGCTTGAATCTATAGAGAAACATATACTTCATTGGTTATCTAAATTTCTCAATTCGTTATTATTGATAGGAGGGGACTTTAACATTACTATAGATAATTCAACTGATAGATGGCCCCCAGGTAGGCCAACCAATCAGAATTTGGGTTTAATACTTTTTATGGAAAAATTTGATCTCACTGATATATGGAGAGAGAGGTTTCCGGCCAACAGATCGCTCACTTGGAGTAACAAAACAGGTTCCAGACAGTCCAGAATATCTTTTTGGCTTATATCCAAATGTATTGATAGTGTGTTACTACAAATATTTGTACTACTCCCCTCACAGACCATAGGGCCATTTACATTGATATCAAAATATTTACCACTGGGGGCCTCCCGGTTGGCGCAGTGGTTAAGGGCGCCACCCGTGGATACCACGAAATTGGGGAGAAAAAGGGGTAAAAATTCAAATAAATAAATATTTACCCCTGATACTAACCTTGGTACTAACCTCTACCTCTACCTTGGTAGAGGTTAGTATCAGGGGTAAATATTATTATTATTATTTATTTTTATTTATTTTACCCCTTTTTCTCCCCAGTAGTAGCTACTAAACAATTGGATACCACGAAATTGGGGAGAAAAAGGGGTAAAATAAATAAATAATAATAATATTTACCCCTGATACTAACCTTGGTAGAGGTTAGTAATCAGGGGTAAATATTTTTATTTTTTGTTGGTTTTTTACCCCTTTTTCTCCCCAATTTCGTGGTATCCAATTGTTTAGTAGCTACTATCTTTTCTCATCACTACAACTCCCGTACGGGCTTGGGAGAGACAAAGGTCGAAAGCCATGCGTCCTCCGAAACACAACCCAACCAAGCCGCACTGCTTCTTACTGGAAGCTAAATAGCTCGTTATTAAATAATGATCTAGATATAGGTTAAAGACCTGCTCTTACACTTTTGGGAAAGGTCTTGTGAAGAAAAATCTTATTGCAAGAACTGCGAGCTCTTTAAATTTGAGGTGTCCAAATACCTTAGAAAATATGGGAGTAACCTTGCTAAGACCAGAAGAGCTGAGGAGGAAAAGGTGATCATTAAGATAACTTCCCCAGTCGGCCTCTCGGGGGAGGAGAAGATGGAACTGATTGAGTTACAAAACAAACGGGATAATATATATAGATGAAATAAAATGGATAATATATATAGATTAAATCAACTGGATAATAAATAGAGATTAAATCAACTAGATAATACATATAGATTAAATCAACGTGATCATATACTGTATATAGATTAAATAAACTGAATCATATATATAGATTGAAAGCAGAAGGAGCCTTTATTAGATCTATGAAAAAATGGCTTGAGGGAGAACAGAATTTCTTTAGACTTGAGAAATTTCACTCTACAAATAACACTATTCATAAATTAAACATTGATGGTGTTATTACAGATGACCAAAAATGAATCACTAAATACTGTAGCAATTTTTACAAGAAATTGTATAGCTGATACATACGTATCAGTGATACAGAATCTGAGCAGTGTGATGAACCTATCCGAATTGAAGAGATTTTGAGTCTATCATACATCTAAAGAACAACACATCCCCAGGTGTTGATGGAAACACAAATGAAGTAGGAAGTTCACATGCACCTTAGCAAAATACATTTAAACTCAGTTTTTCACTATTCCTGACTTTTAATCCCAGTAAAAAGTCACTGTTTTATGTCATTTAGGATTACCACTTTATTTTAAGAATGTGAAATGTCAGAATAATAGTAGAAAAAATGATTTATTTCAGCTTTTATTTCTTTCACATTCCCAGTGGGTCAGAAGTTTACATACACTCAATTAATATTTGGTAGCTTTGCCTTTAATTTGCTTAACTTGGGTCAAATGTTTTGAGTAGCCTTCCACAAGCTTCCCACAATAAATTGGGTGAATTTTGGCCCATTCCTCCAGACAGAGCTGGTGTAACTGAGTCAGGTTTGTAGGCCTCCTTGCTCGCACAGATTTTTTCAGTTCTGCCCACAAATTTTCTATAGGATTGAGGTCAGGGCTTTGTGATGGCCACTCCAATACCTTGACTTTGTTGTCCTTAAGCCATTTTGCCAAAACTTTGGAAGTATACTTGGGGTCATTGTCCATTTGGAAGACCCATTTGTGACCAAGCTTTAACTTAACTGATGTCTTGAGATGTTGCTTCAATATATCCACATAATTTCCCTCCCTCATGATGTCATCTATTTTGTGAAGTGCACCAGTTCCTCCTGCAGCAAAGCACCACCCACAACATGATGCTGCCACCCCCGTGCTTCACGGTTGGGATGGTGTTCTTCAGCTTGCAAGCCGGTCATTGGGGCCAAACAGTTCAGTTCTAACAGACCAGAGGCCATTCTTCAAAAAGTACGATCTTTGTCCCCATGTGTAGTTGCAAACCGTAGTCTGGCTTTTTTATGGTGGTTTTTGTGCAGTGGCTTCTTCTTTGCTGAGCGGCCTTTCAGGTTATGTCGATGTCGGACTCGTTTTTACTGTGGATATGAATACATTTGTACCTGTTTCCTCCAGCATCTTCACAAGGTCCTTTGCTGTGGTTCTGGGATTGATTTGTCTCTAGGAGACAGAACGCGTCTCCTTCCTGAGCGGTATGACAGCTGCATGGTTCATGGTGTTTATACTTGTGTACTATTGTTTGTACAGATGAACGTGGTACCTTCAGGCATTTAGAAATTGCTCCCAAGGATGAACCAGGCTTGTGGAGGTCTACAATTTATTTTCTGAGGTCTTGGTTGATTTCTTTTGATTTTCCCATGATGTCAAGCAAAGAGGCACTGAGTTTGAAGGTAGGCCTTGAAATACATCCACAGGTACACCTACAACTGACTGAATTTATGTTAATTAGCCTATCACTGCTACAACTGACTCAAATTATGGCAATTAGCCTATCAGAAGCTTCTAAAGGGATGACATACTTTTCTGAAATTTTCCGAGCTGTTTAAAGTCCCAGTCAAGTTCGTAAATGTAAACTTCTGACCCACTGGAATTGTGACACGGTGAATTATAAGTGAAATAATCTGTCTGTTAACAATTGTTGGAAATGTTACTTGTGTCATACACAAAGTAGATGTCCTAACCGACTTGCCAAAACTATAGTTTGTTAACAAGAAATTTGTGGACTGGTTGAAAAACAAGTTTTAGTTACTCTAACCTAAGTTAATGTAAACTTCTGACATCAACTGTACATGAGAATTTTACAAAATCTTTTCTGAAAAAATTCCTACTTAATGTCTTTTAAGACAGTTTTAAAAACAATGTTCTCTTTCCTACAATGACTCAGGGGTTAATAACACTGATACCTAAGCCTAAAAAATAAGTGGTGCTCATCGATAACTGGCGTCCAATTTGTTTCTTTATAATGACTGTAAAATATTAGCCTTAATTATAGAAGTCCTGGATGCAATCATTGATGAAACACAGTCTGGCTATATGAGGGACAGACATATTTCTAACAATATCAGACTAGTATTAGACATACTTGACTACTCAGACCTAATAACCGAGGATAGCTTCATAATATTTTTAGATTTTTATAAAGCATTTGACACAGCAGAGCATCACTTCCTCATCCACTCCTTTGAGAAATTTGGCTTAGTTTTTTTCTGTAAGGCTATTAAGACTATACAAATGGTAACAGCTCTATCAAACTGGCACATCACCGAGATTTGAGTTAAAGAGAGGAATTAGGCAAGGTTGTCCAATCTCTCCGTATCTGTTTTTATTAATCACCCAACTTCTTACAAATTCTTTAAATAATAGTCCTGTACAAGGTATTTCCATAGCTGGTAAAGAAATTATTATAAGCCAGCTGGCTGACGGTACCTCACTTTTTCTGAAAGACGCTAACAAAATTCCCTTATTGATCAATGTGATACAATCCTTTTCCAAAGCATCTGGTCTAGCATCCAGTCATTTAGGTCAACATTGGATCATTCAGAGATCCTCACTGAACTTCTGGAGAGAGTTTGCTGCACTGAAAGTAAAGGGACTGAATCATTTTGCATGCCCAATTTTTCAGTTTTTGATTTGTTAAAAAAGTTTGAAATATCCAATAAATGTCGTTCCACTTCATGATTGTGTCCCACTTGTTGTTGATTCTTCACAAAAAAATACAGTTTATATCTTTATGTTTGAAGCCTGAAATGTGGCAAAAGGTCGCAAAGTTCAAGGGGGCCGAATACTTTCGCAAGGCACTGTACCTGCTGGAGTGTGTGCTTCGAGTGGGTGCTGCTATGGTGACCAGTGAGCTGAGATAAGGTGGGGCTTTACCTAGCAGACACTTGTAGATAACCTGTAGCCAGTGGGTTTGGGGACGAGTATGAAGCGAGGGCCAACCAACGAGAGCGTACAGGTCGCAATGGTGGGTAGTGTATGGGGCTTTGTTGACAAAACGGATGGCACTGTGATAGACTGCATCCAGTTTGTTGAGTAGAGTGTTGGAGGCAATTTTATAGATGACATCACCGAAGTCGAGGATCAGTAGGATGGTCAGTTTTACGAGGGTATGTTTGGCAGCATGAGTGAAGGATGCTTTGTTGCGATATAGGAAGCCAATTCAAGATTAAATTTTGGATTGGAGATGCTTAATGTGAGTCTGGAAGGAGAGTTTACAGTCTAACCAGACACCTAGGTATTTGTAGTTGTCCACGTATTCTAAGTCAGAGCCGTCCAGAATGATGCTGGATGGGCGAGCAGGTGCGGGCAGTGATCGGTTGAATAGCATGTATTTCGTTTTACTTGCGTTTAAGAGCAGTTGGAGACCACAGAAGGAGAGTTGTATAGCATTGAAGCTCGTCTGGAGGTTAGTTAACACAGTGTCCAAAGAGGGGCCAGAAGTATACAGAATGGTGTCGTCTGCGTAGAGGTGTATCAGAGAATCACCAGCAGCACGAGCAACATCATTGATGTATACAGAGAAGAGAGTCGGCCCGAGAATTGAACCCTGTGGCACCCCCATAGAGACTGCCAGAGGTCCGGACAACAGGCCCTCCGATTTGACACACTGAACCCTATCAGAGAAGTTGTTGGTAAACCAGGTGAGGCAATCATTTGAGAAACCAATGCTGTCGAGTCTGCCAATAAGAATGTGGTGATTGACAGAGTCAAAAGCCTTGGCCAGGTCGATGAATATGGCTGCACAGTAATGTCTCTTATCTTTGTCAGTTATGATGTTGTTTAGGACCTTGAGCGTGGCTGAGGTGCACCCATGACCAGCTCTGAAAACAGATTGCATAGCGGAGAAGGTACGGTGGGATTTGAAATGATCTGTTTGTTAACTTGGCTTTTGAAAAAGGGGCGGCAGGGTAGCCTAGTGGTTAGAGCGTTGGACTAGTAACCGAAAGGTTGCAAGTTCATATCCCCGAGCTGACAAGGTACAAATCTGTCATTCTACCCCAAAACAGGCAGTTAACCCACTGTTCCTAGGCCGTCATTGAAAATAAGAATATGTTCTTAACTGACTTGCCTAGTTAAATAAAGGTAAATTAAAAAATAAAATAAAAAGAAAGACAGGGTAGAATAGATTTTGGTTTGTAGCAGTTTGGGTCTAGAGTGTCTCCCCCTTTGAAGAGGGGGATGACCGCGGCAGCGTTCCAATCTTTGGGAATCTCAGATGATACAAAAGAGAGGTTGAAGAGGCTAGTAATAGGGCTTGAAACAATTTTGGCAGATAATTTGTAGAAAGAGTGTCCAAATTATCTAGCCCGGCTGATTTGTAGGGGTCCAGAATTTGCAGCTCTTTCAGAACATCATCTATCTGGATTGGGTATTTGTGGGGGCTTTGGCAGGTTGCTGTGGAGGGTGCCGAGCAGTTGACCTTGGTAGGTGTTGCCAGGCGGAAAGCATGGCCAGCCATAGAGAAATGCTTTTTGAAATTTCAATTATAGTGGATTTATCAGTGGTGACAGTGTTTCCTAGCCTCAGAGCAGTGGGCAGCTGGGAGGAAGTGCTCTTATTCTCCATGGACTTTACAGCGTCCCAGAACTTTTTTGAGTTAGTACTACAGGATGCAAATTTCTGTTTGAAAAAGCTAGCCTTGGCTTTTCTAACTGCCTGTGTATATTTGTTCCTAACTTCCCTGAAAAGTTGCATGTCACGGGGGCTGTTCGATGCTAATGCAGAACGCCACAGGATGTTCTTGTGCTGGTCAAGGGCAGACAGGTCTGGAGTGAACCAAGGACTCTATCTATTCCTAGTTCTACATTTTTTTGATTGGGGCATGCTTATTTAAGATGGTGATGAAGGCACTTTTAAAGAATAGCCAGTCATCATCTGAGGTCAATGTCATTCCAGGATACCCGGCCAGGTCGATTAGAAAGGCCTGCTCGCAGAAGTGTTTTAGGGAGCGTTTGACAGTGATGAGGGGTGGTCTTTTGGTCGCAGACCCATAACGGATGCAGGCAATGAGGCAGTGATCCCTGAGATCTTGATTGACAACAGCAGAGGTGTATTTGGAGGGCGAGTTAGTTAGGATGACATCTATGAGGGTGTCCGTATTTATGGATTTGGAGTTGTACCTGGTAGGTTCATTGATAATTTGTGTGATATTGAGGGCATCAAGCTTGGATTGTAGGGTGGCCGGGGTGTTAAGCATGTCCCAGTTTAGGTCACCTAGTAGCACAAGCTCAGAAGATAGATGGGGGGCAATCAATTCACATATGGTAACGAGGGCACAGCTGGGGGCAGAGGGAGGTCTATAGCAAGCGGCAACAGTGAAAGACTTGTTTCTGGAAAGGTGAATTTTTAGAAGTAGAAGCTCAAATAGTTTGGGTACAGACCTAGATAGTAATACAGAACTCTGCAGGCTATTTTTGCAGTAGATTGCAACCCCGCCCCCTTTGGCAGTTCTATCTTGGCAGAAAATGTTGTAGTTAGCGATGGAGATTTCAGGGTTTTTGGTGGTTTTCCTAAGGCAGGATTCAGACACGGCTAAGACATCTAGGTTAGCAGAGTGTGCTAAAGCAGTGAGTAAGACAAACTTAGGAGTAGGCTTCTAATGTTAACATGCATGAAACCAAGACTTTTACGGTTACAAAAGTCAACATGTGAGAGCACCTGGGGATTGGGAGTGTAACTAGGCACTGCAGGACGTGGATTAACCTCTACATCACCAGAGGAACAGAGGAGAAGTAGGATAAGGGTACAGCTAAATGCTATAAGAACTGGCCGTCTAGCACGTTCGGAACAGAGAGTAAAAGAAGAAGGTTTCTGGGCACGATAGCATAGATTCAAGGCATAGTGTACAGACAAAGATAAGGTAGGATGTGAATACATTGGAGGTAAACCTAGGCATTGAGTAATGATGAGAGAAAAATAGTCTCTAGAGACATTTAAACCAGGTGATGTCGTCGCATATGTAAGAGGTGTGGACAGCATGGTTGGTTAAGGCATATTGGGCAGGGCTAGAGGCTCTACAGTGAAATAAGACAGTAATCACTAACCAGGACAGTAATGGACTAGGCATTTTGATATTAGAGAGAGGCATGCATAACCAAGTGAACATATGGGTCCAGTGAGTGGTTGGGCTGACTGGGAGACACGGCGATTCAGACAATTAGCAGGACTATGCTAACAAGCTAAAAGTTAGTAGGTCGGGGCCTAACAAGCTAGCAGTTAGCAGACCCGGTTATCAAGCAAGCAGTTAGCAGGGGCTAGGAGTTAGCAGACCGGGGCAGTCAAGCTAGCAGTTAGTAGACCGGGGCAAGCAAGTTAGCCTTCGGGGGACATCACGATGGGGGTAAGTCTGTTTTTGCCTCTTCGTGTGGTGACGTCGATAGACCAGTCGTGGAGTTAGTAGGGTTCCAAGTAGCTCTAGGTAGGTAGCAGGCCTAGCAGGTTAGCAGAATGGGCCTTCAGCGGGCGGTGCGCCTGAGGGGCCTGTTGGAATCCTCGGGCAGATTATGTCGGTATTCCAGTCATAGAGGATTAGTGGGATTCCATGCCCCTTAATATAATGGTATTCCAGTGAAAGAAGAACTTACATATTTAGGCATAACCATTACCAAGGATCAGAAGTCTAGAGGCTTACTAAATGTTAACCCTCTTATTAAAAACACCCAGAAGAAGCTAAATCAATGGCTACAGAGGGACTTATCTTTAAAAGGAAGAGTCCTAATAATCAAGGCTGAAGGTATCTCTAGACTAACATATGGCGCTCTGTCTTCAAATCTTGATGGTAAAATACGCAAGGAAATAGACCCGATGCTTTTCAACTTTCTGTGGAGAAACTGTACCCATCACATTAGGAAAACTGTTGTAAAGAACACTTATGAGTATGGTGGGCTGAATTTTCTGGACTTTACTACCTTAATAATAAATTTAAGATCAATTGGATAAAACAATTCCTAAGAAGACCCACTTCTATGTGGAATTGTATTCCTCATCATGTATTCTCTACTTTTGGTGGCTTTAAGTTCATGTTGGTTTGAAATCATAATATTGACAAAATTCAAGTGAAACTCTTTGCATTTCATCAGCAGGTTTTCTTGTCATGGTCCTTCATTTATAAGCATAATTTTTCTCCACACAGGTATTATGTAGGGAATAATTAGGATATATTGTATAAAAATACTTCTTTGTTTTTAGAATATTGGTTCCGAAATAATATCCTATTGGTGAGCCAACTTGTAAATGCAGAGGGTTTTTTACTTAGTTATCAGGAATTCTTATCACTTTACAATATCCCTGTAACACCTTAGATGCCATTCCCTCAGGTGTTGCTTTATTATTCAGGAACGTGTCAAGAACTGACCTTCAGAACCTACCTTCTATTAACCCTGTTGACTCATCAATAGGAAATATCTGTTTCTCTTTTGGTCCATTCAACAACAGAGCGATACGAACCTTATGTCATGCCTTATTGGAATGGATTTATTGATAATATCTATTGGAAAAAAGTTTGGATGTTGCCACACACACCTACTTGTTAACTAAATGAAGTAAGTTTCCTTTAAAATTGTTCATAAATATTATCCTGCCAACCACCATATGAAGAAGTTTAAGGAAAACATCAGCTCAAATTGTTCCTTTTGTAATGACCACCCAGAAACACTGTTGCATCTTTTTTGGCATTGTATTCATGTAAAGAAACTGTGGCAAGACATCAGTAGATTTATAATTGAACACATTTATTAAGATTTCACACTATTGTGGAGAAATGTACTGCTTGGATTCTTTACCTGGATTCTTTACCTATTATAAGTTGAAACAATTTTATGTAATTAATTTCATTATTCTTTTGGCCAAATTTTATATTCACAAATGTAAATTTACAAACAAAACAACACATTTTATTACCTTACAAAAAATAAATCGAACTATATTTTAAGACAATTAAATACTCACTAACAAAAAAGCTGTTAGAATTATAAGTGTATGTTTGTCCCTTCAGGTCCTTGTGTAATGTGATGTTGTAACCCCTAGCCCAATCCATTGTATATTATTCATATATACTTGTGTTCGTCATGTACTTTCTGTAATGATTTGTTGTTAAGAGAAAAAAAAGATAACCAATGCGGTATGGATGATGTGACGCAATCGTGGGGCCTATGGAGGCTTTTATTTTTATTTATTTTTTATTAACAACAAATCAAGACATAAAGCACATGAGGGAACACAATCATACATATATTACAAACAATGGACAATCGAGCTAGGGGGTACAATATCACTTTACAATTACACAAGGACCTTAAGGGACATGCATATACTTACAATTCTAACAGTTGTTTTGTTAGTAGAGCATTTAACCGTCTTAAAATACAATTCCATTTCTTTTTGTAGGGTACGAAAATTTGGTGTTCTGTTTGTAAATTCACATTTGTGTATATGAAATTTGGCCAAAAGAATAATGAAATTAATTACATAAAAATGTTTCAGTTTATTTCGGGCCTATGGAGGCACGCAGAGGCCAAATTGAGCTCTTTTCCGCATCGCTGTGCGACTCTCAAATGATGTAATGGATGGCGCCGTATAGCTCCGCATTGACATGATTGGTTGACGGTAGGTGAGGGCGGTAGGTCCTGTATAAACACAAACTCACTTCCGTACTAACTTCTTTCACAACAGCTCTGCGAAGCATGAATGCCCTAATCTCTACAGAGGCCATATCACGGTAAATGCTGCACGGCCAACTCAAACAGCAGATTTACCATGCAGCGCCTTTAAGGCTAAGCAGTGAATGATTGCATCTCAGGAAAAACTACAAGTCCCAGTCTGCAACCTGGATGGTGTATGACGCCATGATCTCTGCAGCTAGTTTGTGTTGGCTTTTTGCGAAACGAGAAACGACGCGGAGATGTCTGGGCTAAAGAAACCAACATAGGTAACGTTATAGATGTACACGTAGTGGTGTGATCATATGAGCAGTCATGCGGCGATACAAAGGCCGCTTGTGTGTAGTGCTGAGCGTTGCAAATGTTTTAAATCCACGCAATATAGGCCATTTGTATGCCTTTCATCAATGCCGTTTCTGAGCTGTCCAGTAGCCTAGCGGCAAGACATCCGAACAATTAAAGAAGCTGGATGGACACCAGTTTGTTGTGAGCAATAACGTTCCTCATCATTATTTGGCTTGTTTAGTCGGCCCATCATTTGGGTAGCAGTAAAGTATCCCTGGTTGTAGGCTTGTTGGTTTTCTGTTCTAGCGCAATGTAAAATACAATTCTTGTAGCCTATTACCCACCCCTCTTTGAGAGCATCTTTGTCATACAAATATCGTGTGTATTCATTTGCTTGCTAGCTGTCGATTAATGCAGCAGCATGTAATGATTCCCATGGAATCAGACCCAATAGGCTTAGCTTGGGGTGGCCCTTTTTTAAGGGCGTATACTCGCTTAGAATAAAGAGTCGGTTGCTTTACATGCACACATAATGTTTCGGTGTCTTTTTTTTTCATAAATACTTTTGAACGTCTCTTTTGGCCAGTGTTTTAGTGTGCAGTGTGTGATTCACTGTTTTCCACACCATTGTGTTTAACCTTAATGCAGATTTATTGTGTGTGTGTGGTGTTGAACTTCTCAGTCTTCTGCAGGGAATTCGTTTTACAGCCATGGTTGAACCTCCAGTCGTGGCAGGAACCAAGTTGGTCATGGAGCGCTTGACACTGCCAGTTGAGACAGTTGAACAAACAGTAGAAGTTGAGGAACAACCAATACTTACAGGTGAACAATACATGGAAACGGATGAACAATACATGGAAACTTATGAACAACCAATGGAGACAGGGTTACAACCAGTGG